>NW_028261388.1:69572130-69684630 GCF_051295495.1 Thamnophis sirtalis
CTCTTGTTGAAGTGTTCAGTTTTGGAGATTAATTTGGTTCCTTCAAAATTATGGAATTTATGGAAATTATCGAACCCTGAAGATGGCGAGTGAGACCTCGCCAAAATGTTGCTAAGACAATCTCAATCTTACACAGGAAAAGACCCGAATACAACAAGAGTATGTATGTATGTATGTATGTATGTATGTATGTATGTATGTATGTATGTATGTATATATAAAATGCTTTTCCTCCAAAAGTTCCCCCCCCCCAAAAAAAGCTTTTTATTTTTGGTGTCAAACAACAGAATTGGAGTCATAAACTTTCAGATTTCTGAAAGGAGATTTAGATTCAACTTTTCCTCCTAATCTGTCAAAGGTAAATTAAACAATTTTCTCAATCAGGTTTCAAGCCAAATCTTGCATTTGTTACATTTCCCTATTAAAAAGAGATATGCTATTGCTCTTCACTGCTTCTAGAATTATTTTTTATATACTAGAAATGGAATAGATGACTTGTGATTTATTAAATTATATTATTCTGCTTCCAGTGCAGAAGAAATCAAACTTTGTTCATATCACAGTTTAAATGAAAATCTAGCAATACAAGGAAGTATGAAAGAATAAATTAACAACAAGCCTTCTATGGCCAGATTTAGTCTACCCCCTTATTTCGCAACTAGAAGCTTGGTCTTGGACATATTGAACAATTGCTGTCTTCCTCTCTAGGCATTAATGCCACCCTACTCTATCCTAACTTGACAAAGGAAGTTTAGCAGCAACCAAACTTACTTCATCTGTTAAGAGAGTTGCCATTGCTCTGCCAATTTCATGGTAGGCCTTCAATCTGGCTCTGGGACCCAACAGGATAAAGAGGAATCTACAAACAAATACACAAAAATCATAAATGGCACCACTATATAAAGAGCCTTTGAGAATGGCAGTGTACAAGAAAGTAAGGAAGTCAGTAATGCTCATTTTCCTTGAACACTGAGACCAGAATCCTACACACAGCTAAATAACTGTGAAAGTGGGAGATGTTGGAAGAATTGGAAAGGAAAATAGAGTTTAGATGCCTGGTTCCTGCACTGATAAATTCATTTTTAATCTGGAAGAACTTTTGAGGTTTTTTGTCTAAACTGTGTAATCACAATGGAGAACACAATTGCTCTTGAGCCCAGCTAGAAGAGAGAACCTCAGACACCATAAAGACTTGGTCTCTTTTATAACTAGTTCTAGGCTTGTTCCTCCATTTAGTGAGGAATTACATCTATTATTTGGCCTTGTTGAGTCTACCCTCTGTAGTTCCCAAACAATGGTTTGTTATTTACGTTATGTGTGAACTCAGGCTTCTTCAATAAGTCTTGTGTTGCGAGCTCAGCCACTGTCTGTTAGGCCTGGGATAGGAACAGCAACTTAGTTTGTGCTTCCATGTTCCACTAAGAAGAACATTTCAGAAAGGCCAGAAATTGAAAAGGATCGTTAGATCATCAAAATCAAAGAATTCAAATTAAGTATTCCCCATAGCTTCTTTCTGAACATACCTAAGCACTTGGAGAATGCAAGACTAGGAATCAGAGCTGCATTGATGCAGACACATTTTATCTGGCTGATATACTAATTAATTTAGGCAACATCCAACTGCCACAACTGAATGTTTAAGTGTGGCAAGTGAGCAGGCTGAAGTCCTCTAGTTCAGTGGTTCTCAACCTTCCCAATGCCGCGACCCTTTAATACACTCCCTCATGTTGTGGTGACCCCCAACCATAAAATTATTTTCGTTGTTACTTCATCTGTAATTTTACTGTTTTGAATCGTAATGTAAATATCTGATATGCAGGATATATTTTCATTATTACAAATTGAACATAATTAAAGCATAGTGATTAATTAGAGCCGAGGTGGGGCAGTGGTTAAATGCAGCACTGCAGGCTATTTCAGCTGACTGCAGTTCTGCAGTTCGGCTGTTCAAATCTCACCGGCTCAGGGTTGACTCAGCCTTCCATCCTTTCGAGGTGGGTAAAATGAGGACCCGGATTGTTGTTGGGGGCAATATGCTGACTCTGTAAACCGCTTAGAGAGGGCTGAAAGCCCTATGAAGCAGTATATAAGTCTAACTGCTATTGCTATTGCTAATCACAAAAATAATATGTAATTATATATTGTGAAATGGTTTGCTAATGAAAATAATATAATATAATATAATTAATATAATAATATAATATAATATAATATAATATAATATAATATAATATAATATAATATAATATAATATAATATAATATAATATAATATAATATAATATAATATAATATAATATAATATAATATAATATAATATAATATAATAATAATATAATATAATATAATAATATAATATAATATAATATAATATAATAATATAATATAATATAATATAATAATATAATATAATATAATATAATATAATATAATATAATATAATATAATATAATATAATAGTAATAATAATAATATAATAATATAATATAATATAATATAATATAACCTCTAACCTTGTTACAAAAAGTCCATGAAACATTTCAGTTGGTAACAAAATAAAAATAAAATGGAGAAGAAAGACAGTAAAAAAAGTGGGTCAAAGAGAAATACAGTACTAGGTTGGATATCCCCTCCTATTTTTCATCTTGTCCTATTGGTTCTTTATGATTTATCAATTGTTGTTTGTAACTAATGATTGTAACTATTATTATGACCTATGACCTATTACTTGCTGTTTATATGTACACTGTGAGTTGGTGCACTGGAGACAAATTCCTTGTGTGCCCAAGCGGCTGCTGAAGATGTTTTGTGACAGCTACCTTTTTTCACCCTCCCTCCCTAAATTCCTGGAATCCTCTCGCTCCCAAGTTTTCCAACCACTCACTCATTCATAGATATCGCGGGAAGGAAACGAAGGCGGGTCTCCTTGTGAATGGACAGAAGTTTTTACAGAAAAGGGAAAACCCAAACGTCTGGAGCCAGTTGCTACAGAGTGTCTGGGTGAACTCCAAATCTCCTAGGAGGCGGAAGGAACATTGTCGCCATCCTTCCCGCCTCGGTTCTCAGCTTCCTGGCGTCCCCTCCCCTCCCCTCACTGCTGGAAGACCGAACTCAGCCTGGCCTCCTCTCAGGGCGCTGCCTCACCAGCGCTCAGGCACTCAATTCTCCCCACTCAGCTGTCCAATCCACCCACCGGTGCCTCTCATGTCCCAATTGGCTGGGCGATGTGTCCATGTGCCACCACTCCTGTCAGGTAGCCCCACCCTTTTGTAAGGCAGCGCCTGCTGCCACCTGCCACCTCCGCTCCCCTGGCTCCAAACACTGGCACACAGGTGTCTTGGTTCCTAAGACCATCGAAAATATGTCTTTTACGATGGTCTTAGGTGACCCCTGTGAAAAGGTCATTCGACCCCCAAAGGGGTCGCGATCCACAGGTTGTGAACCGCTGCTCTAGTTATATATCAGAAGATAGTTGACTGTGTTAATTTCCAAAGGTAGCTTCATTTGAGATGCTTGATGCTAATAGGGAATTGCTCCATTCAAGCATACCTGAAATCTGCTATTCCACTAAAAGTCTTTAATAAAGATCATCTGACCTCTTTTCTATTCTTTCTGATTACCTGCTAGGAAAAGCAACTTCAGTCAAACTTCCAAGAAGCAATGAGTTTTGCAGGCGTACAAAAGCAATGAAGGGCTTTTCTAGGAAAGAGGCTTCTCCTACAAGAATGTTGGCCACTTCAGTTCCAGCTGGAATTTTCTTTTTAAACCGATTTTTTAGCTGCAGTGAAAAGAAATTAAGAATAAGAAACCAAAAATCAGGAGGAGACTAATTATATTAAACAGCATAACCTTTTGTGAACTGTTGCTTATTTCATCAGATGCAGTTCATCAGTTGGCAAATTTCCAGAATGCAGAAAGCAACAGCAAGATACTAGAATATTCCTGAGAATTCCTGAGAAAATACTGTCATCCTTCACTGCCATTAACACAGCCTGATCATCATTAGTTGTACTTCATTTATAACAGGAAGAAGGAATGCAAACCTTGTGAAGAGCACAGAAAAAGCTCTTCCCTCAAAGAGAGTTTTTATAAAATGATATATTATTGATATAAGGTAGCCCTTGACTTATAACTGTTCATTTAACCACAGTTTGGAGTTGTGTCAGCTTCAGAAAATGTAACCTACAACCCATTATCAAATTTACAACCACTGTACCATCCTCAGAGTCATGTGGTCATAATTTGGGTGCTTGGCAATTGGCTTGCATTTACGACAGTTGCAAAATCTTGCCATTGTGTGATCATCATTTATAATCTTCCCAGCTGGCTTCCAAAAGCAAAGTCAATTTTGGAAAGCCAGAACTGGCACTTGAACCCTGAGTTTTACAGGTGTATATGGAATGTTGAAAATATACCCAGTGTTACATCAACAGCACTGTTGGAATCCTTCTGGGTGTGTGTGTGTGCAGGGCGGGTTTTGCCTGCCTGAAACACACACACACACAGGGATGGAGAGACATCGTACCAGAAAAATCTTTCCGGCCTAAACGGTCAGGACTCATTATGCAGCCTCATGAACTATGTGAGCCAGCTACTCCCACACCTGCCCTTTCTCCCCCCTATGCTGTGCTGTAAATTTCTATTCCCCCTTCCCCCTCCCAATGCCATGCAGCTTGTAACTTTCTACTCCCCCTTTCCCCTCCCAATGCCATGCAGCTTGTAACTTTCTATTCCCCCTCTGCCCTCCCTATGCGATGCTGTGATTTTCTATTGGTTTATTTGTAGAATGCTGTGACTTTTCATTAGTTTACTTGTACCATGTGTGATTATATATGCCTTTTGATACGCTCCTTTTGATGATGCTGTAACTAACTTTTCTAATAAAAGAGGTCTTTAAATGTACTTCGAAGCTCGCTCATCCCGAGGAACTCTGCCTGGTGTTTTCCTTTCAATTCGGCCAAGGACACATGAGCGGCCCTCCAGTGTGGCGACAACGCCGCACAGCACACATCTCTTATTCATGATATGGCTTTCATGATATGAACATTATTTGCATGACATGGTTACCTGCTTTCTGTGTAATCCTCTCTTAGTTGTTCTATTGTACCCAACCGTTCTGATCTTGACTGTTAATCTGTTCCCAAACCCCAACATAGAGCATCTTACATGTCTGACATTAGAATGCAATGTTATCCTTATAAAAATAAACATATATTACTATACTATTACCATAATAAAAATTGATAAATTATATTTTTGCAAAATAAAAGGGTGAGAGGTGTTTATGGCTTCTTGTACCCTCGATAAAAGTATAAAGCTTCAACTTTCCGAATGTGATAAACCTCAAATTAGATAGGTCGAGCAAACAGGAGAAAATAGGAGTTTGGCAAGAGAGTCAGAAGAGACAGAAGGAGAGGAAGAGCTCAAACTAATGCCTGCTACTCTGCTGATTGACAGCAGAAGTCACCTTGAGAAACTAGAGACTGTTGTAGTGGTGAATGATTCTGTCTCCAGAGCAGTGGTGGGTTCCAGATCCTGTTGCAACTGGTATGATGCAATGGGGCCCAGCGTCCCCCACATGCATGTGTGCAGCATGCGCACACACGTCCTTACCTCTGTGATGCCTCCACGATGCTCCAGCTGCTCGGCGGAGCATCGCGCAGGCGCCGTACTCTCCGTGCGCATGTGCGAAAGCGCCGAAGAGCTCAAATAACAGGTAAGGTGCTTGGGCAGGTGGGCCCTCCAGAGCACCATACCGGAATG
Organism: Thamnophis sirtalis; assembly: GCF_051295495.1. Taxonomy (NCBI): domain Eukaryota; kingdom Metazoa; phylum Chordata; class Lepidosauria; order Squamata; family Natricidae; genus Thamnophis; species Thamnophis sirtalis. The sequence goes on from NW_028261388.1 coordinate 69,577,893, forward strand.
GTACCCGGTGCTCTCGGCAGGCACCGGTATGCCAGTACCGGGGCGTACCGCCTGCAACCCACCATTGCTCCAGAGGAACTAAGGCAAAATAGTTTTGCAGAGTGCATGATGCCTTCAGGTGCTGATATCTTGATACATATCTTGATAGATAGATATCTTGATAGATATCTATCAAGAATGCTTGATAGATTAAGTTAGTAAAATTATTCAAAGCCATCAGCTATTATCTTTTCCTAATCTGGGTAAGCAAAATAAAAGTGCAAGTATTTGGTTTGGTTGTACTTTATGTGGAAGTGATCTAGATGTCTTTGTTAATTACAAGTTAAATATGAGATAGATTGTGAGTTGCTCAACAAGGAAATACTACCAAGTTCATTAACAGGATACTCAGTCTGGATCACAGGAAATAATTTTTCCACTCTGCTCTGGTTAGACCACACTTAGACCACTGTTTCTAATGTTGATGTTTGTGTGTCTTATAGTAACATCCTTCACTTGATAGCCCCACCATTTTATCACACACCCTCATTTGTACATTTAACACCATTGCTTACCTGTTCCATTAATGGTACCTCTGAGACCTCACACTTTGCATCTGAATGTCTGTTAGCCCTATCTGCAACATTAAAAAAAAAAGAATAAGAGATCAATGATGTTCCATATATAGTGTAGCTTAATTATGAGTTACTTCCACAGTAATTGCAATTTTAATTACAATGCATTATAACCTTCAAGTCCTTTAAATTATTTTAATCCAACCTATAACCACTTTAACAACATACTGGACCTTTGCCCATGCTATTCTTGCTGACTTCAATTTGTACTGTTTTCTGCTTTACCACCTTCACATTCATCTGCCTTCAGAATTTTTGCCTAACTTTGCAAAGGGTTCAGGTTGTATATTAGCATTGTAAGAATTATTTATTGTACTCTCTCTTCTGTTTGAAGAGTCCTTTTCATCCCATTCTGTCAGCGCTCTAGGCGTCTAGGGGCATCTCTGCAATGCTTGCTTATTTCCTCATGTTGTAATTATAGGGACAAGAAAATGGGAAGGATACTCTTTAGCATAGTTTAGCATGGGCTGCATAGTTTAAAAATGTGCTGATAAAAGCTGGACCAAATGCTATACTGCTACCATTAACATGTAAATATCAGTGTTAAACTATGGAGTTTCTCCTGCTGTTTATGGCTGACATAAGAGGGAGCAGCTACATAGCATCTAAGCTTCATATTTGAATTGGCAGTAAGAAAAAAAATGCTAGTTACTTACCAGCACAAGGGGACTTGACCATTTCAAAAAGCATCTTCAGTTGAGATTTGGTTGCATGATGATAAGGTTTGAGGAGTAAGACATAGGTAAGTTTCTTCAAGAGTTCCGGCTTGAAGGCCTGTTTCTCTATCTGGATATCAATCACTTTTTCTTGAACATAAAATGAACACGTGTTGAAACTACTAAATCACTTCCTTTCCTGCAATCATATCTACCTTTTGAACTTCATTGAAAGGCATTTTGTATCAATAACTCTATGTTAATTAGCAATTGTTTTAATAAAATAGAAATAAATCCATATACTGGAGGTAAGGGAATCAAGCAATTTCAATAACAGCATTGATTCCCTTACTAAATTAAACTTGCAACCTTTAAGATTTAGTGTAACAGGAAAAATACTCCGCAGTCAGTGGTGGGATTCAAATAATCTAACAACTGGTTCTCTGCCCTAATGGGTAGGCCTGGCTCGGTGGTCATGTGACTGTGTGGGCGTGGCCAACTCAACATCACTCAGGTTGATGGGCGCTTTGCCTGAGCTGTTATAATGCAATGAGGGTTAACCGGAGAGGCAGTTTCTGTAAGCAGAGCAATACAGATTAGGCTAGAAACAACACCAGAATGTTTCCTTCCTGCTTTCCTTACAGGATTAGCCCTCGAAAATGGGGAAAAACAAAATGAGATTTCTTCCAACAACCGGTTCTCTAAACTGCTTAGAAAGTTAACAACCAGTTCTCCCGGACCTGGCTGAATCCCACCACTGTCCCCAGTAAACACAGTAGGATGGAGTTTCTGGAATGTATCTAACTTTCATCTACCATTTGTTCTTCTGTTGACTCATTGCCTGATTTACATGCTGTAGTGCCTGTTTCATAACCGCAGAGAGGAGTTTCCACAATGGACTATGCTATGGTTTAAAATTACATTGTTGGGATTCATTTAACTTTCTAATCCAAAGCCAAACAAACCTCACTGTGGCTTAACGTGATATGCAAACCCATTATGTGGGTTTGGCATGCCATGGCTTTCCCTCAAATTTGATTAGACTAATAAAGTAAAGTAAAGCAAACTAGTTCTTGAGAGATGACGGTGTTTCTGTTTTTCCAAATCACAGTGTGGGTCTGGAGACATGTTTGAATAGGACTGCTTCTGGATTGACATGGAGCAGACACTGATTTGAGACAGATTACACTATCTTTCTGGATCCTGAGAATACACTATAGCAGTGTTTCTCAACCTTGGCAACTTGAAGATGTCCGGACTTCAACTCCCAGAATTCCCCAGCCAGCATTCGCTGGCTGGGGAATTCTGGGAGTTGAAGTCCAGACATCTTCAAGTTGCCAAGGTTGAAAAACACTGCACTATAGCATGTTCTGTTCTCAAGAAGCTCAAGAAGCATAGATACTTTGCATATTTTATTTTACTTATCCTAGTGGCATCTCTCTCTCTCTCCCTCTCCCCCCTCTCTTTCTCTCACTCTCTTTCCCTCCCTCCCTCCCCCTCCCCTAAAGGCTTTAGCCTACTTCCTACAAGAACAGCCCTTTTTTTCCTTTCTCTCTCTCACCATAAGGAAATATGTCCTTGGGTTTTTTGAGCATAATTGTTTTCTTGCAATCATTTCATTGCCAAACTAGGTAACATCATCAGTGCTAGAAGGGAGTGGAGTTTGCCATCATTTTATGTTCTAGTTGTTTGGGGATGTTTTTGGTGGTTTCTTGATTAGGCTGTATTTACTGTTAGCTTGCTTGTTCCCTATAAGAAAATAATTCAAATAATCCTATATTTCATATCAAGCACATTTTTGAGAAAAGTACGCGTCCTTTTTTAAGCATCCATGGCTAGATATTTTAATGGGCTTATTCATATATACACATTCTGCTAAATACTGCCCAAGGAAATGAACTGGAGGATTCCAACCAAGTTTATGTTTAACGTTTGCCTTAAATATATGTGTCTCCATGCAAAAAAAAATGAGAGAGCCATCATCCCTTGCTTCTTTAGAAAAAGTGGTAGAAGGATTTAACAGTGCACAAGAACAAGGAAGAAGGGGGAACAAGAAGGTGTCTTGAGATACAAGGCTACTGGAAGTTCAAGATTCTTGAGTCATTTTTTTTCTTGCTACTTGCTGGGAAAATTATTCTTCTGGTGCTTTCCTGTCATTGTGAGGATCGCATTTTGCTCTGAGTGAAGAGGGAAGTTTGCAGGTGACAAGAAGATTAAAAAATTTCAGTTGTAAACAAATTATCAGTGTTTCTTTCCTGTGTGCTTCTTTTCTATTATACCATTAACGTTTTGAAAAATATTGCATACCATACATTCAAAGCTTTAAATCGAACTGTAGAAAAATGAACATCAAATGGATCCAGCCAAAAGTAACTTTTTGAATTAGTTAATGATACAGCACAAGATAGTGACTGTTCATAGAATGAAATGAAATTCATACCCCCCACCGAAAGGGAAATATATAAAGATCTTGGACTTTCACTTGACAGATGTGCATAATTGCCTATTTCCTCTTAATTTCTATATTGAGAGAAACTCTTGCAAGCAGTAAAGCTCCCCTAAAGAGCTGGGGAGAGACCATACTGAGATCCTATTCAAATTGTCTTTAACTAACCAGAATAAATGGCCATGTTCAGCTGAATAGTTCATTGCATATAAACTTGTTTGAAATTAAGCAAAACATTTGGATTCTTTACTTCAGCAGAACTTCATCAATGTGGAAGGCCAGAAATGAGCCATGTTAAATCTGTATAAACTACGCAATGCCAAAGCTTACACTGAGCCAAACACCAATTAAGAAAGTAGTGTTTTCATTGAAGAAGTTGCTTTTGTTCCAGAATAGAAGACACCTCATGAAGCAGAGATTATTTTTTTCCATACTTCTACATACCAACTATTTGTTTAAAATTATGAGCTTCCAAATCTAGAAGAACAGTTCCTTTTCTTATACAGGTCCTAACTTCAAACAAACTATGAAGGGGCAGAGTTGTGACGTGAGGCTTGCTCCAACGTTCTCCTCCATCTTCTACTTTTTCTTCAAACTTTATCCACCTGCAATAAAATACCTTAATTAGAGAAGTAATTAAATCCCTTGTTCATAGGACAATTTGTATTTCCATTTTTTAATTTATCAATCACTAAGAATTGACACCAATTTGATGGCTCACAAGATCATAAATCATCAAAGCATTACTTTTCAAAAAAATATACTGTATATCATTGGTCCCCCCCTCCCCTTCAAGCTCAAGGAAGAAGAAGATTCTAAAATGAACATGGGCATTTCTAGGATCCTTTCTTGTAATTAACAAAACACTGTCATTCTAAAGAAATCTGTCATGGAATTGCTGAATTACTAGTAAATTTTTTAGAATACCCTCCCCACAAATAGACCTTAGGCATTTATTTTACCATTAATAAACCAGTGAAGAATCAGGAGAAATGATCTGCCCCTTCCTAAAACATTAGAAACAACAAGGTCCCATCCTGGATGGTTGTGTTTTGGCCGTGGGAAGGATATTATCACTGAAACTGGGGTAGGATCAATAGGAGGTCTAACATGGCTGAGTGCAAAATCTCTCAGCTGACCTCAAGTCTGAACCTTTGTCGCACAGCTCAGCTGAGGACAACAGCAGGCAGCTGACCCTCATTGAAACAGCAGTGGGCCAGGCTGGTTTCTAAAAACAATGGTTGAGGTGAAGTGCCAATGCTTGGCTGAGGGAAGGGGCTACTTGGAGTGCCTGGCTGCACACATTGTACATCAGCTGGAGCTCGTCAAGTGCTATTTGCTATTATGCAGTTTGTGTGACTACAGACAATTTGTACCAAAGGCATAGAAACAAGCCAAGGCTTCTTTTCACCAAAACCATTTTCCAATCAAAACCTTTACTAAGTATGCATTTACCACAGTGCTGTGCAGTTCTAACGTGTATCTTATGCATCATTTACTTCTGTACCTGTGCTATTGTTACTCAGGGGTCAAAATGGCCATTAACATCTTGTTCACCACCTTATCTAAAAGGAAAAGGAAATATTTAATACTAAAAAGAAAGTTGGGTGTATTTCAGCACACCAAAGCTGATCTTAGCAATAGCAATAGCAGTTAGGCTTATATACCGCTTCATAGGGCTTTCAGCCCTCTCTAAGCGGTTTACAGTGTCAGCATATTGCCCCCAACAACAATCCGGGTCCTCATTTTACCCACCTCAGAAGGATGGAAGGCTGAGTCAACCCTGAGCCGGTGAGATTTGAACAGCCAAACTGCAGAACTGCAATCAGCTGAAGTAGCCTGCAGTACTGCATTTAACCATTGCACCACCTCGGCTCTATCTTCAGACCTAGAATGAGTTTTTCACCTGGATGAATCTGCTCTATACAACATAACAAAGAAAGCTAATAGAATTCTATTTCTTTGTATGCTGTGATGACTTTCACATTAGAAATACAGTTATAGAAAAGATGGAGAACATGTTTTCCCAGTACAGGTAGTCCTTGACTTACAACTGTTCATTCAATGCCTGTTCAAAGTTACAACGACACTGAAAAATATGACATGATTGCTTTTCATATTTACGATCTTTGCAGCATCCCCATGATCATGTGATCAAATTCAGATGTTTGGCAACTGGTTCGTATTTATGACCTCCCAGGATCATGTGATCACCTTTTGCAATGTTCTGACAAGCAAAGTCAATGGAGAAGCCATGTTTCTAACTCAGTGTTTCTCAACCTTGTCAACTTGAAGATGTCAGGACTTCAACTCCCAGAATTCCCCAGCCAGCATTCGCTGGCTGGGGAATTCTGGGAGTTGAAGTCCAGACATCTTCAAGTTGACAAGGTTGAGAAACACTGTTCTAACTCATCAACTTCAGTGATTCACTTAACAGCTATGGTAAGAAAGATCATAAAATGGGGCAGAACTCACTTAACAAATGTTTCATTTAACAACCTCAATTGTGGTCATAAGTCAAGGACTTATCTCTACAGAGAACATGAGGAAAGGAAGGAAACATCTTAGAATAACATAGCTTTAGAATAACTTCTAGAATGCCTAGAAATTGATGGCATTTGTGTGTATGTATTGGAATTCCAAAAACTTACACCATTCCCTGCAACTCCCCTTTTCCATTGGTTTCTCACTTCATGTGAGATTTTTGGGGAATCCAACATTCAATTTTGAATGTTACTGGCCTTACTTTATTAAACTATTACTGAACTTTGACTCAGCATCAGAAAAGATCAAGGATTGCATGATTATAAATGTATGTAAAAATTGAATATAGTAATAGGGATGAAACAATGGGAATTTTAATTAAAGAAGGGCATAAAACCCCTCTTCAAATAGTACACATAAAGTAAATTGGTTCAGTATGTTCTATTACTGGCACGTTACTCCAGTTTTCATCATTAAAATGAAGAATTCCTTTTCTAAAAATGTTGGAAATTCAATATTGGATGTGTTTTTTTTCACATTTGGTGGCAAGGTGGCAAACTGGACAGTTTTGGAAAATAATTCCTATTAGAATGAAACAAAATTTGAAAGCTGAATTTCATTTGCACTTTGTAATGTTCCGATTAAATTTTATTAAACCAGGCATTCATTCCAATTATACAGAATTACTTCTATGTATGTTAACCACTGCAATGGTATTATATGCTACTTATTGGAAAGAATATTCAATTCGTTTTTTTCAAAGAATGATTATCCAAGTTCTGGATGTATGCTTCAATGTGAAAATAACTTTATATTTAAAAAATGTGATGTAAAATAATTCTAACTGGAAATAATTTTGGACTAGTTTGATATGGACCCCATTATAGGGGTTTTCTGTGTTTAAAGTTTCAATCTTATGGAAAATTGGATTTTTAGTCTTGTTCCAATTAATTATAGCTCACAGTGTAGGTAATGATTTATACTGTATTAACCGGGTCTTCTTAGTTTTACAGCTAACAGCAATTTTAGTTTCCTTTAAAAAATGATGTGCCCATATGTTTGTGAGCAGTTAATGATATGTTAAAAACAATATTATTATCAAAATTTTAGATATTTTTTTTACTAATCTGCATCTTACCAATTGAGTTTTACTTTATCTTTCATGGCTTATACTCTTTTAAAGATGGTTTTAAAAAACCTTTAAAGGGGAGGATGGTCAACTTAAGTTAGTTACATATATCGATGCAGAACTTGTTAAGATCAGTTTGATTCAGTCTGCAGGTTCCAAGAGGTGACAGTTCCTGACTGATCTGTCTTCCTCACGTTCAGAAGCTAAATAAGCTCAGACCTTGAGAAGTTGATAAAAAAACTTCCAGCAGGAAAGCAATGGCAGATCAGTTCCATAATCCTGCCTGATATAGGCCACTTCACTGCTCTAAGGGAATTTCTTCATCACTGCGTTGCCGTGCTCCCCACCCATACCTTAGCTAGCGGATATCTAGCTTGACATGCAATTCGGTTCCCCCTTGCCAGTCCTTATCATGCCAGCATTGCCTATGTTCCCAATCAGCGCACTCCAAGATAATGTGGGGAGGCTGCCTTTGCACAAGCCTGCAATAAGGAGGAAATTATTACTTTAATCTGATATGCCTGAGGATGACTTCAGGGTCTCCCATTCATGGCGGGGATGAAATGAAAGCAACTTATTGGCCCGTGGCAGAGAAGAACTGCTGCCAGAGCACCTTTGCTGAGGTGGCGCAGTGGTTAAATGCAGCACTGCAGGCTACTTCAGCTGACTGCAGTTCTGCAGTTCGGCTGTTCAAATCTCACCGGCTCAAGGTTGACTCAGCCTTCCATCCTTCCGAGGTGGGTAAAATGAGGACCCGGATTGTTGTTGGGGGCAATATGCTGACTCTGTAAACCGCTTAGAGAGGGCTGAAAGCCCTATGAAGCGGTATATAAGGCTAACTATTGCTATTGCTCCATATTGAAGTGCATGTGGCAAAAGGTCTTCTGTTCACATCTATGCATGCAAAGAAAAAAAAGCAGGGGGAAATGGAGAGAGGCAGCATAACTTCCCACCAGTGAAGAAGACAGGTAATAGTAGGTTCTGGATTAAAATGGCCTTATTGGTAACACTTTTGTGTGTAACTTTAAAATGCAGTGAGTTAACTCAGATCGTTTGGAATGGGATCCTGGTGTTCAGCTTCAGAACCTTGTTCTGACAGTCCCACTCCTTTTTAGCACCATTTCATCCTTGCAAGGCAACTAGCCAAATGTCCTAGCCTCCTGCATGTAAAGGATGGGTTTATATCTCTACCTTTGTCTCTGGGGACTTACCTGGCAGTTTGCCTCCATTCCTGTCCTTCAGCTGTACTGAAGAGCTCGGAGAGCTGTATAAATAGTACGGGACAGCTTGCTTCTTCATTCTTCTCCTCCTGTCTCAGGATCAGGCTAACCCTCTCAGCTGCTGAAGATGTGCTAGAGCTGAAGATACTTCTGCGGACGGCTTGGCAGAGGACCACAGAATTTATGCTGGAGGGTGCCCGGTCTGCACTGCTGCAGTTGCTCTTCGTGTCAGGCTGAGAAATTAAATCTCCTGTCATTTCTACGAGACAGTCCACTGTTGCACCCACTAGCCTTGTTTCGGACATTCTGAGATGAGGGACGATTAGGGCTCTTCCTTCAGCACATTGTTTCTGGGCCTCCCACTCCTCTCTTTGGCAAGCTGCTTGGTCCCAGTAGAGCAGAAGCTGAACAGAGCCAACAAGTCATCCTGGCTTTATAAGGGACTGGAACTAGTTCAGGCCAGATCCACCAAAATAAATGGCAGCACCACCCCAAACAATATTGCAAGGGAGAGAGGTTCAGCCCTGAAGAGACCAGTCTGAGCTCACCTAGGCAGCTCCATTCTGCCCATTCAATCAGAGCCTGCTCACCTCATATAGAGGAGGCTCGGGCTTGTTTACAACTGTGCACAGGGCAAGCTGTCCTGCGAACCAGAGAAATTTGAGACAAGAAAAGTGTTAAGGTGGGGGTAGGGGGAAAAAGAGCAGAAACCTGACACATCCTGTCTTGTAATGCAGGGAAAGCTGAAAGGTTTCCAAAAAGTAGAGAAATTGGGGCTCCTTGAATGACAATGAATTGCCCAATGTGGAGGAGATGTAGGCAACTGCGTGGGAATATTTACCTGGCCACAACTGCATTTCTGGATGGCTGAACTAAGACCAGACACAGATCCATCCCCTCTAAATCCATGTAATCAGGGAAGCTGAGGCTCCCTGCTCAAATCATTTAAGTATGACTTGACATTAAGTATGTTCATGACATTTAAGTAAAGAGGCAATAAAATTGTGGTCTTATTAACACTGTTCACAGAGGTCAGGATGGTTGAGCCAAGGTGGCGCAGTGGTTAAATGCAGCACTGCCGGCTACTTCAGCTGACTGCAGTTCAGCAGTTCGGCTGTTCAAATCTCACCGGCTCAGGGTTGACTCAGCCTTCCATCCTTCCGAGGTAGGTAAAATGAGGACCCGGATTGTTGTTGGGGGCAATATGCTGACTCTGTAAACCGCTTAGAGAGGGCTGAAAGCCCTATGAAGCGGTATATAAGTCTAATTTGCTATTGCTATTGCTATTGATACTTTTTACAGGATTGTATGAATTCTCCTAGGGACAACTGTTTTGGTCAATTAGGTCAACCCTGGTGCCTAAGGAATGTAGGAACAAACCCATGTTTTCTTGGCTCAACAGTACCTACTTTCTGGAGGAGGGCATGTTTATCTGATCCAAAGTCATCCTGCTGGCTTTTGTGTTTAAGACAGGACTACAATTAAAAGTTTACCACTTTCTAATCCAGTGTCTTTAATCACTATGCCAAACAGCGTAGTTTGCTTTGTTTGCTTAAGAGATGTGGGGGCTCAGGGGCTAAGACACTGACCTTGTCGATCAGAAAGATTGGCAGTTTGGCGATTCAAATCCCTAATGCTGCATAACGGAGTGAGCTCCTGTTACTTGTCCCAGCTTCTGCCAACTTAGCAGTTCAAAAGCATGTAAAAATGCAAGTAGAAAAATAGGAACCACCTTTAGTGGGAAGGTAACAGCATTTTGTGCACCTTTGGCATTTAGTCATGCCACATGACCACAGAGACGTCTTCAGACAGTGCTGGCTCTTCAGCACTTCAGCATCGCCTCCTAGAGTCAGGAATGGCTAGCACATACGTATGTGCAAGAGGAACCTTACCTTTTCCTTTTATAATTCTTTGAAATAATGGAAAATACTTGTAGCTCGGTTTTAGGTTTTGGCAGTGGTTTGTTCTCCTAGCTTGTTTCAATTTAGTTTTTGAATATTTCATTACCCGACTACGTAACATGAGCAGCAGGAATTTTTTTTCCTATTCTCCTTAGCTTATAAATGTCTTGTGTAGCAATATGGTAAATTGGTTGTATGATTGGCTAACAAACATTAACAAGCATATTGATCTAGATCCAGCATATGAATATGTAAGAAACCAGGCAATTTCAACAATCAATCAACAAGAGAACCAATCAGCTGCTCAGAATTTAAATATAGCTCCAAACAAACAGCCAATCACACGACCAACTGGCCACATTGGTACATAAGACATTTATAAGCTAAGGAGAATAAGGACAAGAATATCCTGCTGATGATGTTATGTAATCTGGTAACAAAACGTTCAGAAACTAAATTCAAACAAGCTTGGAGAGCAAACCATTGCCAAAAACTATAGCTGTTATCAAACTTGCAAGAAGAGAAAACATGTGTCTTCTGGCATCTGAGAACTGTTCATTTAGCAGGTAGGGTAGGATCAAATTGGACCAAACTGATGTTGGATTTCTCATCACGTTTGTATGTATTTCATATTTCTTAACATTCCATCTCCCTCCCTTTTAAGATAATAAAAAGAGGAAGAAGTGTTTAGGCTTTTCCTCTGTGCTATAATTCTAATGAAGTAACCTACATTGGGCTGTATTTAGCATTTTAGTATTATCCTTCCCCATATCTGAGTGTTACAACCTGGAGAGGATGGATATTCTCGATTAAACATAGGGAAGCCTTTTTTGAGAAGACAGCTATAAATTTTCCTCTATTTATTCTAATGTATTTGCAAACCATCCAAACCAACTGCAAATCTAGGTGGCAAAGAAAAAAGTATAAAAAGAAATAATCTATAAAATAAAAGCAGTACCATATTCACCTACGAGGAATACTCAGAATCAAACCATACAAGGTGGAGGAACATTGGAATAATATGGCTTTAAGGGCCTTGTGGAATGCAAAAAGGAAAGAGGCCAAGTGTATCTCTGAAAGTGTATTCTGCTTTATGAGAACTACAACCCGGAAGGTGTGCAGCCTTGTGCACACACATATACAACCTTTGGGGGAGGGGAATTCCCCAGAGCACCTTGGGATGTTCAGACAAGATGAGCAAGTTCAAGTCTGCCAAGGTGGTGCATGTTATGATCTGGTTCTACCTGATAAACCAGCACTTTGAATTAAGCCTGAGAGCCTCCTGGGAACCAAGACAGCAACCTAAGGATTAATGTTATCCTGAAATGGCAAGTTGTCCAATCAGCAGGATGGCTGCTACATTCTGTACCAGCTGCAATTCAAGTCATCTCCAAGGGCAACACCATTGTGAGCTCCAGTGAAGTAATGCAATAGCAATAGCACTTAGAATTTAGATACCGCCGCATAGTGCTTTACATAACTTTTTGGGCGGTTTTCATTGTCAGCATATTTCCCCCAACAATCTGGGTCCTCAGTTTACCAACCTCGGAAGGCTGGGAGGTTGAGTCAACCTTGAGTCAGCATAATCGAACTCCAGGCTGTGGGCAGAGTTAGCTTGCAATACTGCATTCTAACCACTGTGCTACCACAACTCCAACCACGTGATCAGGACATGAGTCACCTTCATTAAGCCATCTGTGCTAGATGAGGTTTAAAATGGCATACTAGCCAAAATTGACAATATTAAGTTACAATATATGGTTTGAATTAGAGGTGTGTGTTTTTTGTACATAAATATATGAAAGTCTGTTGATATATATACAAGAAAGTGCAAGTATTCCTATGCATTGAGCGCTTGAACCTTTATTCCAAAATATTTTCATAAGATGAATTAAGTGATCAGTTGCACTTTGTGTCAATGCTCTCCACATCTTGAGCCCTCCATACACATTTAGTTCATTATCCAGTTCATTATTTTACAGTAAAAAGGTTATTATCTATATTCCTAAAGCATTCAGGAGATATTGAGATGGAGGAGAGAAAAGAAATTTATTTTATTGGTTCTTCCTGATTATTCACATTTTTAAAAGTTTCTTACTTTTTTTCAGACAAGTAATCTGCTATAGTATGCAAAATAGCTACATTTTGTGTGCCAGCTTATAAAATCCACTAAAAGATTCTTACAGATTTACTTATTAAATAGGCTTTTTCTTCTGTAGCTGCATTTCACACATTTTATGTACTGAAAATGATGTTGCTGGTTTGGGACCAAAAATAAAACAACTTACTTCTGTGTGCAATTACAACATACCTACAAAGGCAGACATAACAAACAGCTCAGGGCTAATACTAAAGATTGCTACAAAGGGATAGTGTAAAGAAACCACTATATGTGTATAGTTCAAATATGTTTGCGTGCACCAAAATATCAGGTGTTTTTACTGTAAACAATGCACATCTCATGGAGTCGGGTGGGGCTAAGAAGATGGAAAGTGTCCAGCAAGTGCAACAAACATGTTTCACTGAGAGACATAATGACATTGTTAGGTGCCAAACATGAGCGCCTGAAAAAAGTAGAATTAATTATCTATTAAGAACATTTCTGTTTGGTGTTACAGCAGAATTATTAATTTTGCTGACAATTTCAAAACATTCAAATGTCACAACTAACAAAAACAAATTCTACGATGACCTTAAGCTGCTGATAAATAATGTGCCATCTACATTGAATTTACATAGCATACAAAACAATGTGAGTCTAAGATGAAGTGAAACAGGATAGTTTATAACAATTGTTCAGTCTCTGTCTGGTATTCTTGTGACTTGAGCAATTCACAACAATGCTTAATCTCCTTCATCTGTCTTTATTTATTTATTATTTTTTTATCTCGTCTTTACCTTCTTTATAAATAACTCGTGGCAAACACACATAATGCTCCTTACATTTCCTATTTTCCCCACAACAACAAGAACCCTGTGAGGTGAGTTGGAGTGAGAGCGAGTAACTGTCGGGTTCCAAAGGGTTAATGAAAACAGCCAAACATGGAGACGGTTGGAAAATGCAGTTTATCTTCTTCCTCCGGCACAAACTGACCAACAAAGCAGTAAGGCAATGAATAGATTGTCAGAGCTGACACCCAGTGCTCCCCACCACCTTTTATAGTTACTTGGTAATTAGGCTAAACCCCATCCCCACGCTTGTGCACACCCATCACCTTGTGACCCAGAGTGAAAACTACCAGGCAGTTAATCATGGATTGTTCACAGTCAGTTGTCAGTTCTGGAATGTTTTCAGTGGAAACTCCTGGCAGTCAATCAAGAAGAGCTTTGTAGAGTTATCAGGTAGATTGCTTTTGGAGGAGGAAATCTCCATCTGGTAAGCACCATCCTTGGCAGCTGGCCCTGTTGTCCCCCCCCCCCCCCAATGAAAGCCATGCGTCCCCTCTACCACAGAGACAGCATCTGGGGAGTTAAGTTAGTGTCAGCCTCTGCTTCACTTGCTTGCTATCGGTTGCCATAGAAATGGGGAGAGCGGGGGCATGGTATTTGGGAAGGGAATTGTATGGTACTGGAGGAGAAATGAAGACGGGAGTTTCCTTTTCACCATCTTCTGTGCATGCTGATGGCTGATGTTTGGTCTTGGTCAAGGCCAACCATCTTGCATACCAACCTTATGAAGTCTTTTGAAGATGCACCCCACATGACACCTTAGAGAATTGCAGATTGGACACTGGGCTGAGGTAATTGGAGGGAGGGGGCTGGGTAATCATTTGATATGTACTTGTTCGCGCCTTTTTTGCTCAGATCTTGCTTATGGTGCATCCAGACCTCTAAGGGTATCCCTCCCCCTTCTAGTGAATGCCGCCACGTCAACAGGATCCACCGGACTGCGAATGCCTCTTTCTCCCAAATGGGCCAGTTGCGTTCGTTCCCTGTTAACCTCCTTGAGGTGTAGGCACACAGCTGTAGGACTCCTTCATTGTTCCTTTGTAAGAGGACTGCAGCCACTGCCATATCATTGGCATCTGCCTGAACCACAAATGGTTTAGTGGGATCTGGATGTTTCAGTACTGACTCTTGTGCAAACAAGGACTTCAGATGCTCAAATGCTTGCTGACACACTATTGTCCACACAACCAGGCTTCCCGGTTGAGGGTTTGCCGTGAGATGTTTTGTACATAAGAGTTCAGTTAGTGGAAGGGCCACTTGGGCAAAGGATGGGATGAACTGGCGATAGAAATTGGCAAACCCTAAAAAACTCTGCAACTGCTTGCGGGTTTTAGGAGCCTGCCAGTCCAACACCGCCTTTACCTTCGCGGGGTCTATCTCCACCCCTTTAGGTGAAATACGGAACCCAAGGTAATCTAGTTGCATCCTGCGGAATTCACATTTAGACAATTTGATGTATAAATGTGCGTCCGCAGCTTTTTAATCACTTGGCATACAAGAGTTACATGTTCCTCCATGGTCTTGGTATATATAAGGATATCTTCTAAATAGATGCTCATGCAACACCTCGTTAATTAGCTGCATGAACACCGCTGGGGCTCGTTGCAGTCCAAAGGGTATAACCCGGAACTGGTAACTGCCTAGAGGACAATTGAAAGCTGTCTTCCATTCATCACCAGCCCGAATGCGTACCCTATAGTACACCTCCCTGAGATCTAATTTCGTGAATATGTGTCGCTCAACTAACCTAGCCAGCATGTCCTTCATTAAAGGGAGAGGGTACAGATGTTCCACACAGATGGCATTAATGTGCTGGAAGTCAACACAGAGGCATAAGCTGCCATCCTTTTTCTCCTGGAAAATAATGGGGGCAGCTACTTTTCTATGTATGCCCTCATTTCTGTTAGCTCTTGCGAGTCATAGAATACATTTGGGGCATTGGTAGTTTAGCCCCAGGGAATAGTTCCACGGCACAATCCGTGGGGCGGTGAGGGGGCAAAGTATCACATTCCTGTTCACAACATACATCTTTTAAGTCTGTATATACCTGAGGGAATTGCTCTTCCCCAGCTGTATGTACTGATGGCACTGTAGCTCGGAATCCCACCAGGCCCTGGGCCGTGGTTTGTGCCTCATGAGAAGGGGGACAAGACCGAGGCCTATTCTGAGATGCCTACTACCACCACACCACCATATAGTGGGTCCCCATTTGTCCAACTGTGCCAAGCCTAATACAATTTCCTCTGTAATGTTTGGAACCACTACAAAACGCAGGACCTCCCGGTGATACAGATTCAAAGCCATTATTAGTAGCAAGCCATGGACCTGATTAAAGCTTCCCCAGGTCTTACTCAATTTTTCACAATATCACTACACAGAGAAGCTTTACCTCCATATCCTCTATTATTTGGTTTACAAATTGCACTGAGAATAATCAATGCTCATCCAAACCATCTTAGCTAAATTTGTACAACCTGGGTGAATCACATTATGGCTTAGCATATTTACCAACTCTGGGTTCACATATTGCGCAAAACTGTGATACACTTGAGTCTGAAATTAGTATGATGTTTGATGTGTGAAATCAAAAGAGGAATATGGGATCAGCAACACAAGGGAAGAAACAGTGACAATATAGCAATTAAAAACCGCAAACATTTTATATCCACAATTTTGGACAACAGCACAGATGGATTGCCTATCTTGTATGCATATAACCAATGTGAAATATACACCAACACAAATTGTTTACTTCACTTGTTGAAAGAAGATCAGAGTCATGAACACTGGAAAAATCAATATCAGCTTTCTAGCCTTGATTAGAAGTTGATTACCAAGTTGGTAACCTCCTGTTCTGGTTGTTACCCTTAGCAACAGCTGATTGATCTGGAGGAGAGATGGAAGTTGCAGTCTACTCATTCTTTCTCTATATCCTGATTTAGTTTCTGGAAACTGCTGTTCAGACATACTCATGGAAAATAGCTTTATCTCCTATCATTGATTATCTGTGCAAGAGGTAATCTGAGACTTCCATGCCTATGTGCCCAGGGCAGCCTCCCATTGCTGCCTCTTTCTCAGTTGCATAGTCTACAAAGTATAGCCAAATGCCACATGCCACACCCTGAAAGTAACAGGAACATTTTGTGGTTGTTGTTGTCTTCCACTGTTATTAAACTGTTCGTGAAAAGCTGACAGGTTGCTACAGGTCTTTGGAGAAGAAAAGAAGAAGTTTTACCAAAGGAAAAAAATATGCTTAACTAGGAAAACCACTAAAAGGGGGTTTGAATTTTATAGCAATCACAAGATGGCAGGTCAATGCCACACACTTGTATATCTGTGTTAATCCCCCCCCCCCCGCTCCAAGTAATTTTTTACAACTATTACTATCTTTTCAGGAATGGTTTTTGTCATTTCTTAAATATTCTTCATATTTTCAGCTTAGAACTATTCAAAGTACTATTTCATAGCGTTTGAAAATTCAAGTAAAATATTGTGACAATATTTTATTGTATCTATATCTGTATAGCTACTTACTCAGCATCCAATTCCCTTTCTGGGTAAAAGGAATTATGCATTAAGACTTCCCATTATTCAGCAGAAAAGGAGTAAGAAGTAGTAAACTAAAGGAGAGTATGAAATAAGTTTATGCCAACAACCCTAATGATGCCTCTCCACATCTTTCCATCCTTGCAGCACATTCTTAATACCACCATCTCCATACATGGCTCCATGTAGTGCTATTTGTTACATATATGTAACAAGTGTTCTTACCTGTCTCTTCTCTGAGGTTCTCATCAACTCTATCCAACTTGGACTTTCTCCATTTTCTCTCTTACCTCATATTTTTCGCTTTGTGAATCTATTCTTTCATTAGAACCAAGGTACTTTTTAAAATTCCTCATCATTTATTCATTCTTGACTTTGTTCATTGTTTTGTAAGATACATTATTTTATTCCCACTACATTCAAATTATTTTTATGTTTCTCTTGACATTCGTAACCCTCATTTCTCTATAACCAAGTAGGCAGAAGTGTTATCTTAGCCATTTGTGCTACCAGTACTTTCAATATCCATTCTTCACAACAAACTACACATTCCTAACCCTTTCTGTACCGGCACTTGTACAGCTTAATATGATACCAATAATGTCCCACCTATTCAACTATTGCCAATACCAAGTATTGCCTAAGTAGATAGACATATCCATCTACTTTAGTTTCTATCTCTAGATCAGGGGGTTCCATCCTTGGCAACTTTAAGATTTGTGGATTTCAACTCTCAGAATTCCCCAGCAAGTTTTAAAGTTGCCAAGGTTGTGTAAGGTTTTCGAATTCAGCTCAGAATCTGATAATTCTAATGAAACTCTGAACACGAGGCTACTGATAATCAGTTTTTATTTTCTGCAGAAAGCAAAAAGATTTAACATTTTTGTCTCCCACCTTAACAGAGAGAAAGGAAAAAAACAGGTGCGAGCCTCACTGTCCAGTGAAAAGAAAACTTTTTTTCAAACTTCTTATAGTTTTACACAGTTTGCACAGATTGTCATAGGGTTATAATCTTGCACATCTTGAACAGATCGTCATAGTGTTAGAAACATTATTTTATGTTATGCAAACTTGATTTTTCTCAGTGCACTGAAAACAATGGACTTTAGAAGAGGAAAGAAATACATATTCTGGTATATAAGGCAGAGCTTTGTTAGGGAATGCTGAACACACATTTCAAGTTGCAAGCGAGGTTATTTTGCAGAAATAACTTACTTTACTAGGCTAAGCTTGGCAATTCGCCTAGAGGTTTTATCTATGAAGTTGGCACATTGGGTTACACTTTGTGTATGCTCTAATCCTTCAGAGATCCTTTCATTTGGATACCCCTGCTTTAGATAGAGCTTTCAAATAATCCACACCCTTTTCTGTCATACAATATTTCCCTTTTCCTACAAGAGTTCTGCAAGTCTTTGAATTCAGAACTGTCTACCCAATCTGGGGTTAGATTGGTTACTGAGACCGTGGTGAATTTGTTATCATATAATATCTTTTCATCTTTAACACTTCTTCATACTTTCTCTTCCTGCAATTTCTTTACTACTATTCCTTTCACGTTTTTTCTTCTGTCCATTTCCCCCCAAAATACATTCTTGAGATTATCATTCAGAACCTCTTCTCAAAGATTCTGTCCATCTGTCCTTATAAAACAGCAATGACTTATGCTTAGAACAAAGAATATAGAATAATAGAAGAGATCTTGGAGGTCTTCTAGTCCAACCCACTGCTCAAGCAGGAGACCATATACCCGGGATGGTAAACCTATGGTATGCGTGCCACAGGTGGCACACAGGTGGCACACGGAGCCATTTGTCAGGACACGTGAGGCGTTGCCCTGTCAGCTGGCCAGCGTGCACCTGAGTTCAGCCATTTTAAAGCCATTTTTCGCCCTCCCCAGGCTTTATTGGAGCCTCCCCCCCCCCCGGAGGCTTCAGGAGCTTCCCTGAAGCCTCTAGAGCACAAAAAAAATGGACCTTTGGGCAAACCGGAAGTTGGGAACTGGACTTCCGGTTTGCTCGTAGGGTCGGTTTAAGCCCTCCGGAGGCTTCAGGGACCTTCAGGAGGCTTCCCTGAAGTCTCCGGAGGACTAAAAAGGACCCTATGAGCAAATCGGAAGTCAGTATTCTATGTCCACAGCATTTCACTGGTCTACTAATTTAGTCACTGTATCAAAGAATGAAGTAAGATTGATTTGGTATGATCTGTTTTAACAAACTCGTGCTGTCTACTAATTATAACTTTATTTGATTCTAGCTGTTTGCAGATCTGTTTTTTGATTATAGAATAGATTAACCCCTTCATCTCTTTGACTTTCTCTCAAGTACTGGAAGACTGCTATCATATCACCTTTAGTCATTTAGATTAGATTTACCTAGTTCCCTCAATCTTTCATCATTTGGTTTAGCCTCCAAACCTTTTATCATCTTTTTTACTCTTAGACCACATGTTTGTGGAACATCCCTTTTCCTAAGTAGACACTTACATCTTTCTCATTCATTTTTGGGTGTCCACGTGGCCTATTCGCTATTTTCTAATATAATTTATTGTAATCCCGCCTCTTGTTCTCATTCAACCATTCATGTCACTTAGCAGAATAATTTTCTAACCAGGATCACATTCCTTCAAAATATTGCAAATCATTCCCCAAGATAATATTATATTTTGAGAACAACACTGATTACTTCGCATCCTTACTTTTAAAAACATTACTTTCTTACCTGGAATCTGGCCATTTTCGACAGTAACATTTTAAAATAATTTCAAAAGAATAACTTTACTGTTAAAGACTTCAGTTATGTTCAGGTAAGCAAATGTATTTATTTTAATAAAATGCAACAGTCTTGTCTATGAAAATTGTACGATTCACCCTAGTTTAGAACTTTGAAGATTTATTTAATTATGCAGACAGTCATTTTAAAATAATATGTTGCAAATGTAACTGTAAATAGTATATTGGATTTCTGTAGATTGTTTAAAGTTAATTAAATATGCATTCATATTGAAGTGATTGATACAAAGTAGTTTTTTTTAATTGTATTAAATGCTGTAAGAGAATAAACAAACAAAATATCAAGTGATTTGTAAAAACTTCCAAGAATTATCACCAAACAACAATTCTATAAGTAAATCACAAGCAGATAAAATAATCCAGTATTTCAGATATAACATTTTGACTACTGTGTTTCCCCGAAAATAAGACAGGGTCTTATTTTCTTTTGACCCCTGAAATATGGCCTTGGCCTTATTATCGGGGGAGGGCTTATTATTTTCTGGCAGGTGGGGCAGGAGAGAATGCGGTGCACGTCTTACCTTTCCAGCTCCATCACGTTCCTCACCATTGTGACCAGGGAAGCACCTTGTAAAAAAACCCTTCTCGCAAGTTCTATCAAACTTCTCGAACTCGGGGGAAGGCATTTTTACAAGGTGCTTCCCTGGACACTATAGCGAGGAATGTGATGGAGCTGCCAGACTCTGGTAAGATGTCCGTCTCGTGGACCAATACATCCTACCCCACCCCAATAGTAAGGGCTGCCTGGCTGCTTCCCTTCCCTGCTGTCCCTTTAGTGAGAGGGGTGGCAGTGGGGCAGGCAAGAAGCAAGGCGCACGTCTTACCTTTCCAGCTCCGCTGCATTCCTTGGCATTGTGTCCAGGGAAGCACCTTGTTAAGAAAAACCTCGTGAGCTTGGTTGAAGCTTGCTGAGGGATGCAATGAAGAGGCTTGTGTTCTGAAAGAGTGTTGGGCAATTCCTATTGTGTCTTAATGGCTTTGCCCTGGTTTGGATCTTGAGTGAGGTCTTATCCCCTCACCCTGAGGCTGAATGTCTTTTGTCTTGTAGATAGGTTGGTCCAGTCCTTCTATCTGCTAGAGACAGGCAGCTGAAGCTCTGTGTTTCTGTCTCCCTTAAGATTTCTATTTCTCTTTTATGAGAAATATAATATTCTGCCTTTTTAAATATTTCCTAAAATATTTCATTCTTTTAGGAGAGGGGTGGGCATGGCACGACAAAACCGCGCTGGTCAAAATCTCAGCGATAAAATCGCGGCGCTAAAGCCGCGACATCATCACCGCGCGTCATCACCGCCGCGACAACAGCGCGGCAACAGAAGGGCGCTTTAAAACAGCACCGCAGCAGAAAGCCGACTTCAATTAAGGTAAGCGTTAGGATTAGGTTTAGGGGTTTGTTTTAGGGTTAGGTTTAGGTTTAGGGTTAGGTTTAGGGTTAGGGTTAGGGTTAGGGTTAAGGTTAGGTTTAGGGTACTGAGTGCTTGGGAATGCGCGATTTTGCCCTCCGCGATTATGTCATCGTGGTAGGGTCGTGTTTTTCCCTAGCGCTTAGAATGGCGCGAATTAGTCTTCGTGCTTATGTCTCCGCGCAGAAGGGCTTCGCGGATTTGTGGTGGAACCAGGGGTGGGTGCTAACTTTCTACAATATGCAAAAGAGAAATTCCTAGGTGTTTGTCTGAGCTAATTTTGTCAACCTTTTCTTTGTTGCCTATCTGAGTTTCTGTCTTGGCCCAGTCTTTCTGAATGGATTACCACACTGCATTTCTAAAAGCTGGCCTCCTCAGTTTCTGCTTGGGGTAGGGAAAGTGGGGCTGGTTTCTGAATAGTCTGGCCCAATTTTTCTTAATGGGTACAAAATATCTGCTGGGGGCTATTAAGAAAGACTGGATCTGCTTTCTGTCTTATTAAAAATGTTTCTCCGTTAAGGAAATATAATATTCTGCCTTTCCCCAAAACATCTCTGTCTCTGTCTCCCTCCCTCCCTCCCTCCCTTGCCCCCTCTCCCTCTCCCTCTCTCTCTTACACACATACACTGAATGTATATAAAATGGAAAGAACTGTGGAAAAATGGTACTGAAAATATATATCTCCAAAGAGTGGGAAACAAGTCTAACCACACTTAAATTATAAACCTTCTGCCTATATTTGAAGATGTCAGCCTTGGTGAAATTACTGTGCCATGGGATATGGAGAACCAAAAAAATCAATGATCCAGTAAGAACCCCTTGTTTCAAAGCTCTGCAACCAATTACAACATCACAGGTTGCCCAACCCAGGAAAAGACTGGGAAACTATAAAACAAAAATGCATAATGAGACTCTTCCTGCTTTTGGTACCTAATACACTAATGGTTTAGGAATGGGGACAGTATATTAGCTGTAAAACTCCTCCACAATTTTATTGTGATTATTTCATAAGTTGTTTAAGAAAACTCTCTTCACTCCCAGAAGTGACTAATTATAGGATTTTTAATAGATAATTTACTACCTTGTTTGGAAATCTTGCTGACTTTAATAATTAGCTTCAGGTAAGCTCATTGCAGTGGAATTTTTGTTTTCATAATTCAAGACTCCTTCTGAACAAAAGGTTTGTTCTTACTGAGGGAACCTGCAAGTTCTTGGGTGATACCCACTAAAACACCAATTCTCAGAGAACTTGAAAATTTCTAAGGGGATTTCCTAGGGTGAAAAGCTAAATTGTGCAGCTATCATATTACTGTCCTTGAAAAGATTGTACACAGCAATAGAGACAGGTACTATACTTATCTGAAAGAAACATATAACCTTGATTTCAAAATAATAGCCCCAGGAGAAGAGTTTAAAAATTAAAAATAAATTTTATAAATACATTTTAAATAGAAGTTTTATTTTAAAAAAAACACCCTATAATCTGCATAAATCTCAGACAGTCCTCCACTTTTAAAGATATTGGCAAAAACAATTTAAAAAAAAACCTTAATTTTTGCCAAGTAAATCCAACCTCTTGAAAATTGGTTAGTTAGAGAGCAGTGGTTATCCTATCATAGTGCAAAATAAAGTGACTTAGATGAAAGTATGTTGCTTTCTTTTGAGCAGCATGTTGTCATTTCAGAACAAACCTCTTTTATGAACACCACCATGAAAGGAACATCAATTTTCCTGAGTACATTAATAATATCAATTTACCCTAAAAACACATATTTAACATGAGACCATTCTAAATGGAAAGCACTTAGCTCTTGATGGAACTCAACAAAAAGAAAAGAACATAGAATAACAGAGTTGGAAGGGACCTTAGTAGACTCCTAGTCCAACCCTCTGCTCAAACAGGAGACCCTATACCATTCCTGACATTTCTTCTTGAAAACTTCCAGTGATGGAGCACCCAGAACTTCTGGAAACAAGCCATTCTACTGATTAATTCTTCTCACAGTCAAGAAAGTTCTTCTTAATTCTAGTTTGGATCTCTCTTTGATAAGCCTCCATCCATTACTTCTTGTCTAGCCCTCAGGTATTTTGGAGAATAGGTCAATACCTTCTTCCCTGTGACAGACTTTAAAGTAATTGGAAGACTGCTATCATGTCACCACCTAGTCCTTCTTTTTGCTAGAATAGATATACTTAGTTCCCTCAACCATTCATCCTTTGGTTTAGCCACCAAATCCCTAATCATCTTTGTTGCTCCTCTCTGCACTCTAGTTTCTAGAGTCTTAAATGTAGCCTCACAATAAAGCAGTACTATCACCATGATCTATCTCTCTGTGGATGCAGTTTAGGACTGCATTTGGCTTTTTTGGCAGCTGCTGAACATTTTGGGCTCATACTTAAGTGGTGGTCCACTAGGACATCTGGATCCCTCTCACAGTTACTATTGTTGAGCCAAGGAACACCTATTCTATACCCGTGAGTTTGTTTTTCCTTGTCTATGTGTAGGACTTTACTTTTCTCACTACTGAATATCTGAAGCTCCCACATTTTTCTATCTTACCAAGAGGTAGCCTGTGGTCTACTTTGTCAAATGCCTTATTGAAGTCTGGGAAGACTATATTCACACTATATCCACATCCATGATATTGGAGTGGCTCTTAAAAGAGGGTTTTTCAGAGTTATTAAAGGAAACTTTCTCTGATTTTTTGATAGCTGCTTATTGCAGAGCCAGACTCCCACTGGCAGGGATTCAAGTCAACAGATTAGAGAAGTGTTTGCTCAACATTCCTCAAGCTAAGTGAATCCACAGGAAATAAGTCTTCTGTACTGCTGTACTTGCCCACCTATCTCTCACACAATGAGGGGTAATGATTGGTAGTGACTCAGTTTAGGAATGTATGGCAAGAAAACCCCAATTGCTACCCTGAAACTAGTCAGTCTTATATTCTGTGAAAGCTGAAGAACTGATAAGCTCAAAGGTAGGGGGCTTTCATATTTTATACCAATATATTTTTTTCTCAGTTTAAGGATGGGAGAAAAGCAGATTATCATTGCTACGTGGATGAACCTTATGTCAAAATATTATTGGGTGCTTTAACACTGAGGAGAAATGAGGGAGGTTCTTACAAATGGTTTTAATGTTTATGTTCCCTTCCTAATTACTAATAATTGTTTATTGCCTAATTAGGAACTTGAAAATGTTTGCCTCTTGATGTGTGTCTCAGTTTTGAGGGTGTTTTTTTTAATGCAAGCAAGGAAATCTTTGTTACAAAAAGTAAGTGCTTCATCATTGCAGGTTTTTAAGAAGAGACTGGATCTGAAATAATAGGATTTCCTGCTTGAGCAAGGGGGTTGGGCTAGAAGGCCTCCAAGATTCCTTCCAGCTTGATTCTGATTCTGAACATCAGAAATAATTAGTGGATCATGAATACAGTCTGTTAACTTGGAATTTAAAATGCTCTCCTTTTCTGTCTTATCTACTGTGGTTAAACATTTCTTTTACAGCTGTTGTGTGGACTTGACTAACCAGGTTTTCCTCTAGGTTCTCTAGATTAGAAAGTGTGAGTAAGCCTTGTAGCCTGTACACAGCACATCCACATAAAAAGTATTATTTACACATAAGTGTTATGTTGATGTTGCCTGCTTTATTCACTGGAGAAAAGGTGTGGGAAGGGATTTATCTATGTGAAGAACAAAACTGATCGGATCAAATATGGTTGGAAAACAACAATATAAAATCTAAAAAGAAAATGAATATAAATATACATCTATATATAATTTAGAAGTAGGGATTATGGTATAATCCTCCTCTCCCCTTTTCTCTCCCCCCCCCTCTCTTTCTCTCCTTTCTGCAGGGGAAATGATACACTATTTGTTCAATTTGTTATGTGACTGCCCTAGGGATTTCTCCTGATCTGAAGATGCGGCTTGCACTGCTTGCTTCTGTAACTGAAGCTTGACACCAGATAAGCTTGGTAGAGAGGTAACAGGTTTTACATGTGGAAAAGTTCTATAGTCCTAAACATTCCCGTTGTCTTCAGTTTGGAAAGCTCTGCTTTGCTGTTGTTGAAAGAAATGTCCTTCTGGGTTCGGCTCCAAGTGGGGAAAAAGACACTGGAGAAATGGAGGCTGCTTGGAAAGATGGTTTTAATGGTGGACGGGACCACATGGCTTGAGTCCTGAATAGAAAAGGTGATCACATGCTTCAATGTTGGTGGAGAAAAAGAGAAGGGAAGGGGAGAAGAGAAGCTGAGTCCCTGGTTTTATGCCCTCTCTGGCCTTTGATCTTGAGTTTGTATTCTGATTGGTAGTCCAACTCCCATGGGGCCATGCAGGGGCAATTCTCTAGGCTGCATTTTCAATCCAGGTTTGGTTGAGTTCTCAGATGCCATGTGGTGAGTTGGGTAAAGGGCCAATATTGTCATGCCTTAATTCCATCCTCCTGAAGCTGAAGGGGAGAACTCTTTATTATGTAAAGGGACTGGCTTGGCCTTCTTAATGGCCCATTGACAAAGTGGGTGGGGGCAGGAAGCTGCAGGGAGCTATTCTCTCTTTAAAACATGTTTCTTCCTTTTCACATCCAGGGAAATATAATATCCTGACATTTCAATATTTCCTAGGATATTTCATTTTTCTGGGAGAGGGCTGGATGATAACTTTCCACACTATCTTAGCACCTTGTGATATTTCAGAAATAGATTGAAACTGGGGGAACAGCCAGATAAAGTACAATCTCTCGTTTCAGCATAAAATTTTCCACCTCAAAGCCTGAGCCTAACTCTGCACAATTAATGAGACCAGAGGGAGCTGCTGCCTTGGAAAAGACATTTGCCAATCACTTTCCTTAATGTGTGCTGAGTGGGTGGGCTGGTGATTTCAAAACCAGAATTAGCCCTCTGTCAAACCCCAGTAACACACCTGTGACTTGTCAGTTGGACTATTTCTGAACATAGGTCTAGTGTTCATTTAAAAGAGCACTAAGCCTCTGTCCAGAAATAGCCAAGCTAACAGTTCACAGGCATAAAGGAGAAGCATAGAATGAAGTGTGAGGAAGCAAATGGTACATTCCTGGCTAGTGCTACAAAGAAGTGGTAGTGCTGATATCACAAGGCTGTGGCCAGCAGCACTGCTAGTCTGCGGGGAGGGGAAATGGTGTAGGAGTGGGGGAAATGGAGCTACCCCACCCTACAAAAATAACAAAGGCAGGGGGGAAAAAACTCCAAAAACCTTGTCAAAAACAAAAATCCCTGTAATTCACGTCTTGTTGACAGAAACAGTGACATGCAGCTGGCAGAATCTATCTGTTTCCCAGTTTAGATTGACCTTTTATGCCCCTGAGCCCTGGCACTCTTTTACAAAGGCATTAAAGCTGTGTGAATAAGGAGCCCAGGGAAAACCTTCCTGGGAATTAGGTGGGCAGGTGCCTCTGCCAAAGCTAGGTACCCAGTCTCTCCTGCAGTCCAGGAGAGGGCAGTACTTAGCAACTAAAGACAGGAGGGTGTGCTTGCAGCAGCCCAGTCTGACCAAGGAGAGCTGGGCAGAGTCCTGGGCCTGTCTCCTTCAGCAGCAGCATGAAGGAAACATGTTGGTTCACATCTAAATTATGCAGAAAGAGGGAGAGTGCTACTTTTGGAATGACTAAGGTGACTTTAAGCTGCCTCAGATTTGGGATGGGGATGAGCTGAAAGCATGTCATGAGTTAATGTCACATAAAAACACTGGGACATACCCATGCTGACATTAGGGAGATGCAAGGATGAAACCTGAGAGCAGCAAATGATTTTCATGGGAAAACATCTATAGTTCTTTTTAAGAGTGGCTAATTTTTTTGGGGGGGGGAAACTTTTTATTAGTTATTTTGTGATTGGAGAAGCATGAAATAGTGCCAAACCCTGATAATTCAATAGGAATACATCCAACTGTTTTTTTTCTTATAGAATTGCTTGATTGGAAATGTTGAATTTGTAATTTCTAATTTGGTTTGTTGCCTGTACATATGTTACATATGGCATTTCACTAATTTTCATCATATTGGCAAGATGCTGAAATCAGATAATTTATAATAGCTGTAGGAAGGCTATCGTTATATAGCCTGAAATTGTTGTTGAACTGTGATAGTTACTATATATTCTACTCATCTTTTTCCATAGTGGAAAATTTTTCTATGATTTGAATTTTTCATACATTCAATAGGTTTTTTTCCTGTTTATCCGTCTGCCAGAGCTGATGTTTTTTCCCCTTTTGCTGAATGTTTTCATCTTTTTCATTATAACTATCTTACTGAAAAGTTAATAAAAATTGATTTTGCGCTTCAAAAATTTCATTTATTTGGTATTCTTCATTTTCATTGTTGCCTATACTATTAGCATTCTCAGGGTTTTTTTTTCCCTAATTCTTGCAGTTCAAGAATTGAGCAATGAATGAGCAATCTATTATGGAATTTTTCTTTTGTATATTTACTATTAAAAATGGATTGTGTATACTTTTGGGCCTCTTCTCCAAGATTGAGCCAAGGTGGCGCAGTGGTTAAATGCAGCACTGCAGGCTACTGCTAGATCAGCAGGTCAGCGGTTCAAATCTCACTGGCTCAGGGTTGACTCAGCCTTCCATCCTTCCGAGGTAGGTAAAATGAGGACCCAGATTGTTGGGGGCAATATGCTGACTCTCTGTAAACCGCTTAGAGAGGCCTGAAGGCCTATGAAGCGGTATATAAGTCTACTGCTATTGCTACTGCTATTGGTATGGTTGAATCTATTAGTAGCTAAACAAACATAGCATAGCTCCCGATGAGGGGGGGATTATGATGATTATATTATCCATGATAATTACGGCTTGGTATTGCTCAGGGCTATTTTTTTAATAAAAGTTTTTATTTTTAAACAATCATAAAACAAACAAACATAGACACGCACAAAGTATAAAAACCATCCACGAATTTCCTACAGTGTGTTGATTGGTTACTAAGCTTTTGTACCGCCTCACAATAGTCTTCATTTGCAATTTACATAAAATCTCATATCATCAATCTAATAGTATATTTATACAATTATTATTATTAAACATTAATTGACTATAGCTATTATTACATCCTTTTTATGTGAAATATTCTAAATTTAAAATAAATTTATATTATGGCGTTTCATTACATCATCCTGGAATTCTCCAGTAACATTACATCTTTATATTCTATTCTATATAAAATTATTTATCTTTTATAACAAAGCTTTTCAACATCATCTCCATAGTCTTCATTTACAATTTATGTAAAATTTCATATTATCAATCTAATGTATATATGTGCATTATTATCATTGTTAATCATTTATTTGACTATAAACTATTATTACTTTGTCTTATACATAATCAAAATTTAACTAAGTTTAACTTAATTTTTATTATGGCATTTCATTTCATCATCCTGTATCCTTCCAATAGTAGTGCAGTCCTATATCTCTTGCCATTTGTAGAATTTGGATTCTAATTGTTTTCTTGAAAAGTCTTATGTGGACTTTTCTTGGCAATTTGTTGTTCATTGCATATCTCGAAACTCTCCATCTGCTCCTTCCATCAGCTTGCCTTTAGTTATCACTGGTGCTTCTGTCAAACTTTTTCTCATTATTTCTACCAGATTTCCTCTCTTTTCTTCTTCCATATTTTGAAGTCTGAGATAGAGTTCCAGTACATCAACCTCTCCTTTCGATATTCCACTCCTATCATTTCCCTCCATGCTCAATTTACTGCCAATGTCAACAATTTTCTTATCACTTTGTTCATATTTTCCTTCACGTTTTTGAACTCTATCCTCAAATTTCATCATAGTTTTAAAAATATTCGCAAATCTTCCCTCCATTCTTTCTGTTCTATAATCTCAAATCTCTTTTCAATGTTTTCTGTACTTATTTGTAGTTTTTGAATTTCTAGCATAATTATTTGCAATGAATTCCTTTTTTTTCTTCATGTTGCACCATTTTTCCAAGTTATAAACACTGCCACTAAGACATCCAGGACTTTTTGCTAGGTTTTGAATAGATTCACTGTAATCTTTCAAGTCAAGGCTTTCTCTTTACTCCAGTCCAGCTACTGATAGTACTCCAGAAGAGCACCTGCATACACAAACAGTGCCCTCCCACTGTCCCATTCAATAAACAAAGTCAGAAGCCTTGAGATATAAGATATTTCCAAGCCTCCAGCCTCTAGGTGGCAGCATTACTTCTTTTCCCTCTGTTTTTACCCCTCTATTTAAGCTCCAAAATTGAGAAAAGAAAAAAAATACTTAAAAGGTAAGATCCAGCCGAGCGTTGAAAAGAAAGAGATTCTTGATCCACAATACAAAAAATGGGGGAAAATAGAAGAAGGGAAAAAAAGACCAGTCCAATTTAAAAAGTAAGAGGCATTTGTAAAAATTCCATCCATTAAAAAAAATTAAAAAAAGAAAGATAACACACTGATTTTAATCCAGGCTTAATTCACCACTTACTTTCTTCTGTCTTCAATTTTAGTTTTACTCTAAATCTTTTGGGGTATTCTCTTCTCTAATATTAAAATTTATCTCACCATTTCGACACACTGTCTCTCCTGCTTTTCTTCTGTTCAGGGGCTGTCCTGACCTTGTGCAGCTTCAATGACTGCTTCTCTTTCACCAGAAAAAAAGGCTTCTCCTGGATCAATCAGGGGCTTTGTGATGTCCCTGAGATTAGCAGGACGTGCCCTTCTCTATCACCGTCTCTATGGAATGGTTTAGGTCTAAAAGGACCGTCCAGCAGCAGAGATATCGACAGCAATGCTGGAGCTCCAAGATTGCACGTCGTGTCATCGTGATGTCAAGCCCCGCCTCTGGTATTGCTCAGGGCTATTTTTGAAATCTCAATTCTTTTAAAATGCATAAAGTCACTAGAAGAATGTGGGCTGAGCTATTAGTAACATGCAGATGATACCTAGCTTTACCTGTTCTTCATTTGATAAAGGTGAGGGAGTCAGCATTTTAAACCAATGCCTGGGCAGTATAATAGATTGAATAAGGGACAAGAAATTGAGATTCAGTCCAGACAAGATATACTGTTTGTGAGTGGTTCATCTGTCTAATCAAATGGGGGATCACCCTGGAAGGAACACCACCTTCTCCAAAAGGTTAAAATGCCCAAGTAACCTCTACGGTATATTATTATTAAATTTGTCAAGCCAAATCAGGCTCTTACAGAAGGATAGAAGCCAATCTCATCTTAGGAGACAAGATATTCCAAAGGGCGGGAGTCTTGGCAGAGAAGGCTGTTCTCTTGGACTTCGCCAGCCAGAATTCGCTGACCAACAGGGTCTGCAGCAAGTTTCCTCTGCCAGCTTGGTTGGAGTAGGCCAGTCTGATAAGGATGGAATGATTTCTCAGGTAACTTGGATCTGTGCCATGTATGGCTTTAAAGATGATAACAAACACCTTGAATTGTACCTGGAAGCAAACTGGCAGCCAATGCAACTCACAGAACAGTAGCATAACATGGGCCACTCTTGGGCCCCCCAAAACTGCCTGCACTGCCACATTCTACACCAGCTGTAGCTTCCAAATGCTCTTACATGGTAGTCCACGTAGAGCACATTGCAGTAGTCCAGAATGTCTTTTATCAGTTTTGACAAATACCCTGATTGGAACAGCTATACACAATATTTCAGTCTCTGGTTTGTAAAACTTTTATCTTTTCTCTATTTTGGGTGTTTAGAACCTACAGTAGATTGCTGCAATGAATGGGAATTTTATATTGCTGTTCTTTTCTATGTACATTATATAGCTTTTGTGTTGTGTTTTATGCTTTTATATTGTTTCTATATTGTTTTACATTTTATAAATAAATAAATATAAATACAGTGCAAGCAGTATTAATAGTAAGACTAAATAATTTATGTTATATCAACAAATATGACAGACAGGAAGAGTACTGTTTTATTAATGTATTCTCAAAAGCACTTCAAACATACTTTATTTCCTGAGGAATACTTAATCAATATAAAAGGACTTTCCCACACCTTCTTGTAATCTATGTGTCAACAGCTGTAAGTGTGTTGGAACATTCTTTCAAGGCAGGTATTGGGTAGAGCTTGCCAAGAACTTTCCCCAGATTTGGAAATACAAATGTTTTATAGCCATTTCTTTGTTCCTTGCTGCAAGTCATTTTAAGATGGCCATTAGCCAAGTCGGTGATAAGTTCCAATCCCAGCAATCATCTCAATCTTATTGCCTGAAAATCCAGCTGGAAGAAAAGAAGAATTTCTGGATCTGGCAAACAGGGGTTAAGAACTTACGGATTTATTTCAGTCATGCTATTGATTTAAAAGCACCACTGAAAGAAGTAATGAATAGTATAAATCCCAAAATATTAAATTTTATTTTAGAGTCAAATTAATATATGTAAACACCATAACTTTAGGATATTGCAAATATGTATGTATGTGTGTGTGTATGTGTGTGTTTTCTTAGATTTTCATGGGTGTAGGTATGCTAGTCTTGTTGTATTTGGGTCTTTTCCCATGTAAGACTGAGATTGTCTTAGCAACGTTTCGGCGAAGTCTTACTCGCCATCTTCAGGCTGAGTTTTGGGCTTAAAGCGTGATTGGAGCTGCCGTCTTTCTATAAATCTTGGTGTGTGTGTGTGTGGAGTGCTGGCTTTGTTTCAGTAAGTGGAATGACTGGTTGTGTG
This sequence comes from Thamnophis sirtalis, assembly GCF_051295495.1. Taxonomy (NCBI): domain Eukaryota; kingdom Metazoa; phylum Chordata; class Lepidosauria; order Squamata; family Natricidae; genus Thamnophis; species Thamnophis sirtalis. Next base: position 69,609,711 of record NW_028261388.1, read on the forward strand.
GTTGTATCATGATTGGTAGATTGATGCTAGCTGTGTGTCCGTTGTTGTTTCGTGTTGTAACGGCCTGGGTGGTGGGTGGGGCTCGTTTGTTGACTAGGGCTGGTTTCCAGATGTCTGGTAGGCAGGAGGTGTATGTGTGTGTGTGTGTGTGTGTGTGTATGTATGTATGTATGTATGTATGTATGTATGTATGTACACACACACACACACACACACACATTGAAACACCTTTCTGGTTGCATCTTCAACAACACAATGATTTTGTTCATTCTTTTTTTGTACAAACAAAATAGGGTCCAATAATTCTGAAATACTCTTTTTGTTGTATAAGCCTTATCTAGTGAGGTTTTTGGTAATATAGTATTTAAACATTTTTTCATTGTTTTGATAAAACTACCATAGACAACTCATGACTCTTCCCTCACCAGATTCCTCAGTGTCTTCAACAATGTGAGATTTTCTAATGAACTTGAAAAGTTCTTAAAAATTCAGGGAGATATTCAGAGATGCGTCTGCCTTGAAAGTAGCCTGTGTTGAACTGTATAGCCGTCAAACATCAGCAGCTGATCATAGGAAATCTTTTATGATCACAGAAATTTGTATTATGCAGTGGTGGGATTCAAATAATCTAAAAACCAGTTTTCTGCCCTAATGATTTCTTCCAACAAGCAGTTCACCAAACTGGTCAGAAAGTTAACAACCAGTTCTTCCAAAGTGGTGCAAACTGACTGAATCCCTCCACTGGTATTATGTCATAACATGCTTCATGATAATTTTTATATCATAAAATGTGTTATAAAATTTGCCAAATTTCAATTCTATGAGAATCAAGGGTTCCCAATTTTGGAAACATTCTGTAAATTAATCCATTTGCAATACCTTGGTTCAAAACATTTTGCCCTATGCTGCACTATTTTACCCAGTTAAAGGTGATAGGCAGTAATCTTTTAATAATATATAGAAGTTGGGGGTCTCCAGGCCTTTATTCCATTTAGTCTAAAATCTGCATATCAGATTGTTTTATTGGTAACAGACATTTTAAAAAAAAGACTATATTCTTTTTAGTCTGATAGGGTTTAATAATCCCTTTTAATATGTGGTAAGTATAAATTCTGCCAGGTGGGAGAGGAGGGAAATGATAAATAATATTTATCTTTTAATATAGACAAGTCTAAAAACCAATAATCTGCTAGCTGATTTAAAGTAATGATCTCAGTTTTTATCTGGCTCTTCTAGATTACTCTATATAGTGTTTGAAAGCACTTCAAATTGATGTAGTAAAGGGATTACAGTAGCAGCTCTATTATATTTTGAAGCAAAACTTGTCCAATTAATTAAGATGCTTTATAGAAACATTCTAACATTTTAGAATATGCTAATTGAAGTGAAGTTCATGTCATGGAAGCTTATGCTTTTTAATAAAATTGGTTAGTGGAGAAAGGAGCTAAACTCCTGGATTTTTGTCATCAGATCTGATAAAGAATTATTGGAAATAAGAAATCATGTAACAATCTAATTGGTTTAATAAATATTGTACTTCACCATGGATAAAAAGTAAACATTGTCATGTTAGTTCATGAGGAAAGAAAACTGAAAACCCAGAGCTGGACAAAACCATCATTAGAAGCAGCCTAAATGCCACAAAGATGTTTGAGTGTAAAGGTTCTCCAGTGCTTTAATTAAACTTGTTGCTGTCGAAATAAATGTTTTCAATTCTGCACAGAAATGAATAGGTTAACATTGAGAATAAAGGATAGGCAGGAATCAGTGCACGTCAAGGCGTGGGAACGATTTTATGATTGGTTAGAAAATGAAGAAGTAGTAGTGTTGTTGTAAAATAGGATAGGTGTATGGGATGGTAGAAAAGCAATCTCGATTATATTTTTAACTTTAGGGGGATGAAAAATCATTATAAATGTTAAAAGTATAACACATATTATTAATAATAGTTAGGAGATTGTATATTTGTGAATGCATGTATGAGAAATAAAAAAAACTTTAAAAAAATGTTTTCAATAAAGATGAAAGGAATTAGAAGAATGCTAAGGAAACAAAACCATGTCAGCCCAGAAACAAGGCTGATCAGAGAGACCACATTCTTTCTGAATGACTCAGAGTTGGCAATTGGTTAAAAGTTAGTAAAAGTTTTCCTTTCCAACTACTACCACTTAAGCAGGCAAAGAAAAAAAATAATTCAGACTATACCCATATGACATGCCAGCCCTTACTCTTTTTGAAAAGTGATACCTTATCCAATCAAGCAGTGATTGAATTACTTTTTAGATGGTCAACATCCTTGACATCTCCAACCTGTCAGGGTGTCCCCCAACCATTCCTAGATTGCCTCAGACAATAGTTAATCACTTCCCCTGCTGTCTTAGGCTTGGGAGAGGTAGTGTGTCATCCACAGACTGATGAGCTAACAGTCCAAAACTCCAGATGAAGTCATCCATGGTTTCATGGAGGCGGCAAAGAAGTCCTCAGTCACCTTTCAGGCCAAAAGTCATCAGAAATTGAAATTGAGGCTCTCAGCAAAAGCCTTCTGAGAATGAGTCTTCAAGAAGGACTAGCCCATACCATGATCTCCCACCATGATCTCCCACTTAAGGAAGGTCTGTTGCATAATAGTAATTATTAGCATCGTTTAATTCCAGAATAACTTACTTTAAAAGGACATCAAGAATAGAAACTACCATTTCTTTGAAAAAGGTGTTTAATTACTTCCTAGAGAAATCCAATCAGACTGCCTCGTATGGCTGCATTAAGGAGCTACGCTGGACAAGAATCATGTAAACCTAGTTTGCTAAATCCCTGAATCTACTAAGCAAATAGTTGATTAGAGGAATAGAAGTATCCCAGCCTATGCTGTACTTGTGTTACCCAAGTTGGAGTACAAGCAGAATATGTTTGTCTGTGTGAGTTTGATGGGCATGTGGTTATGAAACCTGTAATATAATGCCAAGACACTTAAGTATCTAAGATGAACTGAACAGAGGAACATTAATCTATATCCTTGGCTTCCTAAAATCATGCTGTGGAGAAAGAAAATGTGTGATGACCCCAGTCCGGGGACAAGTGGGCTGTATCTTAAGTAAAAGGAAGGGAACAGAAATTACCCTATGTTTTCAAGCTCCTACATTCTCCCTGTTCTAGAGTTGCCTTTATGACACAACCCAATCTTGAATCTTCCCATAAATCCATCAAATCCCATTCCGCTCAGCCCCACAACCCCACTATTACCAGAATGGGCAGAGGGAGTGGCAGCAGAAGCTTGCTACCCTATCTGTGATACAGGACCTGTCCTATAAAGTTGCAATAAAAGGGTTATTACTTCGAGTCATTTTATCCTGGTTTAGCAGTTTAAAAGTCAGTACGAAATACCAACTCCGGACTCGAGAGTCTGTAACTAACATTTTCTCATTCCACTATCCTAAAAACATCCCGATAAGGTAGACCAGTGTTTTTCAACCTTGGCAACTTGAAGATGTCCGGACTTCAACTCCCAGAATTCCCCAGCCAGCATTCGCTGGCTGGGGAATTCTGGGAGTTGAAGTCCTGACATCTTCAAGTTGCCAAGGTTGAAAAACACTGAGGTAGACCATGACAGTTCCACGTTTGATCGATGACGTCGCTGAACAGCATAATGTATTTTGAAACGACCAAAACCTAAACGCGTATCAGCAGTCGGGAAAAGGGATTACGCACCCGCGAAGAAAGTGAACTTTGTGGTTTCTTGAAACTGCTCAGGTTTCAGAACGCGAGCGGGCGCGGACAACTCCACCTGTAGCACCTACTATTCAGAGGATCACCGACCAAAGAGCGAAAGATACAGACTCTGGCCCTCCCCAAAGCGGCCAAAAGTCGGGGAAGCGCCATTTTCCCCCAAAGAAATGGAACCGGGCGAGGAAGCAGCCGCGCCCGAGGGCATGGCGGGGGAACTCCTTCCCGGCGACCGCACCGCAGGAGGGCCCGCGCTCTCGCCCAGGGAGTGGGCGTGGCATCCACTGCCGAGCCCTGCCCGGCCTGGTCCGGCCCCTCCAGATGGGAGCTGCTCTCCTAGGGGCGCTGGGTGGTTGTGCTTAGAATCAGCCTGGCAGTTAGGCGGTCGGCGCTGCACGGAGCTGAGTCTGCTTTGTCTTGGTCCCGGGAACAGTCGCCGCGACATCCGGACGAGCCCGCCCCGGTCCCTTCGGCGTACTCCTCCTTAAGAAGCGAGTCCAGGAAAAGGCCCGCCTTTACAGCCCTTCCGTCGGGCCCGATAGCAGCGAAGAGAGCCGGCGAAGCCTTGTCAGGAGCGGTGATGATCTCGAGCGTTCTTCTGGCGGCAGGTAAGCAGGGAGACGGGATGACTTTTAGCCCGAATGGATGTAAACACAAATCCTGGTCGTGAATGTTGGAGAACGCACCTTGTCCTGGAAGGAGGGTAAGAGGGTCGCTCTGCGGACGAAACAGCTGGGGGCTCTTAGTTGCGAAGTTGCGTTGGTCGCAGGACATGCTCTCGCCTAAGCGAATACGAGACTTATTTCTGACTGGTAATGGCACTGAAAATAAAATAAAACATGATTGGTAGTCCATTCACAGTTGCTTGGCGGTTTCCTGAGAAGCTGCCTGCCGGGTCAGGGCTTCTTTCCACTACAGCCAAATTTAGCTTGTTTTGATAGCTAATATGGGGCTATATGATAGCATTGAATCGCTGGGATGGGTGTATTATTTATATAGTAAAGGGATGCGTTTTGAGTCCCTTTACCCTTACTGAATTCCCTGGAACATTTGGGAGTAAACGTAATTGTTAAATTACACACAGTTTATAACAACATCGATTCTCTGTTATCCTATTTTTTAAAAGGTGCTTGGAAGTATTTTCAGTTTAGAATGTTTTTTTTTCCACTAGTTGCTATATCCCTGAGTCTACTAGGCAAATTGTTGCCCAGAGGAATGGAAGTATCCCAGTCTATGCTGTGCTTGCGTTACAAAATTGGACTAGGAGCAGAGTATGTTTGTCTATGTGTGTTTGCTGGGCATGTGGTTTTGAAAATATGAGAACACCGACTATACTTAGTGCATCTGTGTGCCATTCACGTGCAAGTGAATCTGGCCTTCATTTGTATCTTGTTTTGTTCATGCCTTTGTTTTTGTGTTGCACTGTGGTTCTATAAATATCTTTGCTCCTCCTGCAATGTTAGTTCATTTGTGCTGCCCTGCGAGAGAATTACATGACAAATTTTAGCTTTGTTTAAATCATTTTGGATTTTGACTCCAACATTTGGTAATATTAGAATTTCTAAATTTTCTTTCTTTTTCGGGAGAGTACTGAAATGTCCTTAATTCTACTTGTAGTTTGTGCCATCCTGGTGAATGGGGAAGGGACTGGCATACTCCAGAATGAAACTCCCAAGAGAGAAAACACAGACGACTTGACAAATCTACATCTCCGCCCATCTCCAAAAGTTTTGGAACATATAGGACAGAAAGATGTTTTGTTACCCAAAGAAGATACCTTAAGCAGTCTCCCTCAAGGTACGGCTCAGAATTGTACTATTTCTCTATTACTGTACAAACGGTTGTAGCTATAAGCAGTGTGTGTGTGTGTGTGTGTGTGTGCATGGAAGATCACAGAGACCCAGTGGTGGGTTTCAAAATTTTTTAGAACCTCTTCTGAAGGTGTGGCCTGCTTTGTGGGAGTGGCTTGCCATCCCTGTGACTGGGTGGGCATGGCCAACTTGTAAAATGTGGTGAAACTCACTTAACAATGCTCTTGCTTAGCAACCAAAATGTTGGCTCAGAAACTTTGGCATTTGAAGCACGTAAGTCTTAAAGCTGTCAAGTTACAAGACCCTTGCACCCCTAACCCTTTAGAAAAAACTCCAGGGGTGTTCAAACTTGACAGCTTTAAGACTTGTGGACTTCAACTCCCAGAATTCCTCCTCCAGTCATGTTAGCTCAGAAACTCTGGCATTGAAGTGTGCAAGTCTTAAAGCTGTCAAGTTACAAGACCCTTGCACCCCCAACCCTTTAGAAAAAAAACCCCAGGGATGTTCAAACTTGACAGCTTTAAGACTTGTGGACTTCAAATCCCAGAATTCCTCCTCTCGCTCTTCATCTTGATGATGTGCGGATCGGTGGGGGGAGGGAGCTGGAACCGGTTCTAAACAGCACTGTAGATTTGTGGAACCTCTTTTATAGCAGAGGTTAGAACTGGCAGGAACCCACCCCTGCTGAGACCAATCATTGGTAGAGACTGTTAACCTTGCATGCTCTCTGAAGAAGGAGCATATCTATTATTTCTAGAGATCACTGGTTTTACTTACAGTAACTGATTTTGTTTACTTATATCAGTATGTATAATCATACCTACTTTTGAACTCTTGTGGTTTTTGAATGACAGAAGTTGCGATTGCTGATGCTGGTTGGTGAATATCTTCAAAAACTTGTGACATCAATCCAAATTATGGAATACAATTTATTATAAAGGACAGCATTGGCTCCTAATAGCCTCATTCGCTTTTAAATAGATGAAAAAAGAAGGGCAAGACAGGATTTCAGCGGAGGCAACCTAAAATTTATAAATACATTTTAAGGCTATATAAATTCAATAAATAAGTGAAATATGTTACTGTGTTATTTTTTGTGCATGATGTCTTTGATCCTGTCTCTGTTTAAAGAACTGGAAAAAAAGCCAAGGAAATTCTAGGGAGTGTTTAAATTGTAAACATAAGTAAATATATTTTGGGATGAACTACCGGTATATAACCAGTTCATGTGTTCCAATTTTATAATAGAAGAATAGAAATTAAAGCACCTGTCTTTCAATATTAGCCATGAAACTTGTTTGTTGTACTGCTTTAAATGTTTGTAAATCAAGCAACAGGAATGAATCCTAAGAACAAGCAAAGGAACTGCAATGAAATGTTCCACGGAAATTCTTGTCATGATTGATGTCAGAACGGATTGATAATGTGGTCATTTCTCACGTATATGTTCCGAACTGTTGCCCTAGAGGCCCTAATTTGAGTCAGTCACACATTTCAATTCTTATGTGCTATTAGAACTGCTACTTCTCCCACCCACAGCTTTATATGCTCTAGTGCAGTGTTTCTCAACCTTGGCGACTTTAAGTCCTGTGGACTTCAACTCCCAGAATCCCCCAGCCAGCTGCTGGCTGGGGGATTCTGGGAGTTGAAGTCCACAGGACTTAAAGTCGCCAAGGTTGAGAAACACTGCTCTAGTGAATTATTGCCATTTATTTTCTACAAATCCTGCCACTTGTAGCATATATGTTGTTCTACTTTTTGAATAGCAGAGCAATATCGAACAGCTATATAATCTATTGCTAGTTGGTACTTTAGCGTTTATAGAGATATAATATGCTTTGGGGCTTATTTTTTTCTCCTTCACTAATTTTCCTCTAAGGATCTGCAAACTTGATGACATCAGTATTTCCCTCCTTCTTCCCCCTCCTCATCCTATTGACAAAATTTCCTTCATCTAAGGGAAAACATTTTCTAGCATTGACATTCCATGGCAACAGTTATTTTTAAATATAACAAAATAAGTAAGCCTAGCTGGCATTTTCACTACTGTATAGAATTAAAGTCACTGGGAGATTTGAGAAGGGATTAGCTGGTGAAAAATGGTCCAGGCCATGTAGAACCTATTGCTTATCCCCCACATGGTAATTACTTTATGTGTGGGTCTGTCCAGACAGAAATATTAATTTTCCAGTCTGTAAATGCTGTCAATTGATGAGGGGATCCACAAATGACTCAGTTCCTGTCCCACACAGTGTGGCTCTTCTTACCTTACTGAGTTTAGTCACTAGGGCGAAGTTGTACCATCTGGGGGCGTCTAGCTTGGGTTTCCATTTCATCCTCTTTGCCTATTTATGTCTTTGAGACCCTAGCATGCTTTCTGCCAAATACTGATGCCCATGAAACAGTCATAGCAAATGTGTGGGAAGAACACGGAGCTGCTCTCCTTAACTAGGTTGACTATTCAGCATATCTTTGGAGCCAGACTTTCCATATAGCTAAGATTGTGTACTCAGTTGACCTGTTTGTTTTAGTCATTTAGAGTCCTCAATTGCTGGTGTGTGTGTGTGTGTGTGTGTGTGTGTGTGTGTGTGTGTGTGTGTGTAAATTTGTGTACAGAGATTTTTAAAAACCGCTTTAAAGTTCTCCTCCTTTCCTTCTGATTTTTGAAGACACTGCTATATATTTCATTTAGATTTCGGGAGATCTAATAGATATATAGTGGATAATAGAATAGTTCAATACTTCCACTTTGCCCTACTTTGCCCTAGTTGAACTAGGTAAATATCTTTAGCTGGGGTCAGAATAATAAGCAGTGATCTATCCAGGCCTGTCAAATTGGTGGCCCAAGGGACGGATGCCATTTCTACCCTGGCTCTTCAAAAGCAAAAAAGTCACAATATGTCACATGCTAACGAGTTTGACATTTGTGATTTATACTCTGAAAACTTCCTCAAGTGAAACTTTTGATATCCCCATGGAAATGCTTTGTTGTTGCTTTCTTCCTTGTTTTTCCAACTCCCTTCCTCTGATCTATAACCCTAGGGCTTCCCGGTTGTCTCTCGTCCAAACACAGACCAGGTCTGACTCTGCTTAGCGTTTTTGAGATTAGGTAATTATTACCTAGTGGGAGTTATGAGCAATTGCAAGTTTGCTCAGTAAGAATGATTTCTTTTTGTTGTAGTAAACAACTTAGCTATTTACTTTGCCAGTTATGTTGCTGAATGCTTTGGTTTCATGGAACTACCAAAGCACAACCATTACACAATGAAAATCAACACACTTTAATTGTAATTTTATACAATGATACATTCTCTTTTATTGTTGCAGAAGGAACAATATAAATAGGGTTCTTAATCTTTTTTTTCTACTAATTATTTTCCTGTAGATCTTGCCTTGCCATTTTCTTGATGCATGTTGTCCTTTTTTTGATAACATGTTGCATGGGAAAAGCAACTTAACTTTAGGTATGACTCCACTGTAAATTTAGCATGCCATAAGTCAGCCATTGGTTAACTGGGGTACACCTACTTTAGGAGGACTGTGAACAGCATTAGGAAAAAACCCCAGAAAAGTTAAAGGCAAAGAGCAGTACAATCTCTTGCTTCTCTGCATTGTGATCAGCATTAACAAAGCAAATCTTGGCATATGTAATTCGGTATACCTTTTCTGAATGTGTGTATGAATCCTAAATGTATAACTGAAAATTGCAATAATGCCAGAAAGCTCTTGAGGTTGCACTATGATTAGAGATAATAGGAATAATTGTGTTTATGTGAGTCTCAAATAGATCCTACTTGAAATTCTTAGGCTGTAATTCAGGCAATATAGACTATATCCAAATGACAACTTGGACCTTGGACATTTTGCAAAATGTGTTTGGGGAGAACACAAGGTTATAGCTTGTTTGTCTTACCATGAATATTTAGATGAAACCCCATTTTTAGGGAGAGAGATACATCATAACTTAATTTTCTAGGGGGAAAAAATGCAAGTGCTAATATTTCTAATCCAATTTGAGCTATAATGCCTGGGATATGCATCAGTATTCTAACACATAATGTAAAATTAGTGTTTTCCTTCTTTTTCCAGTTGCTTTCATGTCCAAGCCACAAGAACCTGTGACTCCAAATAACGGAGGGAAGAAAAGGAGAAAAGGAAAGGGAAAGAAAAGAGATCCTTGCATGGGAAAATACAAGGATTATTGTATTCATGGAAAATGCAAATATATTAGGAAACTTAAATCTCCATCTTGTATGTAAGTTACTTATACTATTTATATCCTGTAATTTCCTGTATATTGCATATAGGGAAAACAATAGCTATATTGCAGATTTATTTTCCAGTTAAATGAATTAGAAGTTCATACCAATAAAAAGAGAGAGTTGTATACTGAAACTCTCATTTAAAAAAAAGATTAAGAATAGCAGGATATTCCTTTACATACTGTAACTTACAGTATCATCTAGTACTTAAAAGTTTTAATGAGAAAAAGCACAGGAAGCTTTTCTTTGTATTCTTCTTTGCATATTCTTTTTTTTTTCTTCCGTAGAAGAGATCCATATTTCCTATTCATTGTATATTAGGTCACAAAATATCTTGTGGGCCATGTAGATTCTATATTTTTAAAATCAGTCAATATGTATGTCCAGAAATTTTGCTTTCAGAACGACAATCTTAGCCATTTTAGAAATTAAGAATCTGAAGTAACAGAAACATTTTTACATATACATAAAATTGGTCATACAGGCCTCTTTTGATTCTTACCTGGGTTTCATTAGCACTGTTTTGGTGCCTTGTAAGTTAGAGAATCTGAACATGATGCTCTTTTGATAACATATTACTGAAATGGTTTGGATTTATTTGAAAAATATATTCCCTGCTTCTCCATCCCTCACCCCAAGATGATAGGTGATGCAAGTAATAGAACAAGGTCAAACTACTGTATTTTTGGAGTATAAGACGCACCGGAGTATAAGACGCACCAAGATTTTGAAGGCCATTTATGTTAACATTGAGCAGCCCTCTTTCAACAGAGGAGGGATAAGACACCCTCAATTTATCCCCAGTTTACAACACAGTCCTATTGGCTGTTCCAAGAAGATTCTACATCTCTGACTCAGGTGACCCTGAGGTCACAGATAAAACCCCAAGTAACCACAATGGTTCTCAGAGAGTGTTAAGACCAGTTGACTGCAAAGAAAATGCAATTTTCCCATTCCCCTTATCTATCCTGTCAGAATCTGTCATTCCCCCTAATCTCAATTGTCAATAATTGTCCTTCCATCTCCAACACCACCCAATACAATTGATGAAGCTTCCAGGATAGGAAGCGAAACGTCTTGGTTTTTTTCTCAAAAATCAATCCAGTCGCTTTTCAAAATAAAAACCACTTTTGATATTCTCATATCCAAGACCTGGAATAATAGAAAGCATGAGAAAGAATCTTAAAACTACCCTCACCTTCACTGTGTCAAGTATAAGATGAAATAGAGAAAGCTTTGACAGCTTTCAGGATTCTGTTACAATACCCTAACCCAGTGTTTCTCAGCCTTGGCAACTTGAAGATGTCCGGACTTCAACTCCCAGAATTCCCCAGCCAGCTGGCTGGGGAATTCTGGGAGTTGAAGTCCGGACATCTTCAAGTTGCCAAGGTTGAGAAACACTGCCCTAACCATTATTCAAGACTCTTAATAATGCCAGTTTCCTGACCTTGCCTAGCTTGAAAGGGTGGTAAGAATATACACAATGAAATTAAAACGGAAGAAAAACGTCTGCAACAACTCTATATATAAATGTAAACCCTTCATTAGGACAAATAATGCTATAAAACTCACCAAGCAACATTATGAATCATCCTACTACTGCTATTATGTTACCGTATGAAAATGATAACTCACATTCCAGTTGCAAATGTGAATTTGACCCGAGTGTGTCTGCTTATGTATGCATGCACATTTCTATAAAAAATGAATTTAAAATGATACAAGTATTTACAGACGTACATTTGACTTTAAAACTAAGTCTACTCTCAATGTGGTTTAGCATGTCATGCAAATACATTCTTCTTAGGAAGAATATTTCTGTCTGAAAGAAATAACTTAACTTTTCATACTATGGAAAGCAATAGAGTGAGAAATAATCAGTGAGAAAGTATGAATCAGCAAGTGAGAACTGGGAATCTATGAATACTTTGCTAAGCCTATTATTAGATCATTGGAGAATAAATGTTTAGGCCTTACTGCAGGTGGATATGCAACAGTTAACAATTGAACTCATGAGGTAGCCAACTCCCAGAGAAACAGGCTTCTGAGAAAATCACAAGTGGTTAAATCACGAGAGGAAAAAAGGCATTGCCTAGAAGGTGAATTAGCTTCTTGGGATGCTATCTACCAATTAACAAGATACTAGAGGCAAATGCTTTATTTTGTTACAGGCTTGCATGATATAAATAATATTTGAAAAAGATTGGGAAGTGATGGGGTGAATGAATGTTCATGTTCATCACATTGTCTACCTCTGCCTTATAAAGGTTTCGATACTTCCTATCCCTCTGGTGGGGCTACAAATTGGCATTTGTACTGTGATTTTATAAATTCCTTGTGCAATAACAGTTCTACAGAATTATAAATGACAGACGTAAAAGAAACAAAGCTTCTAGAAATTCTAGAAATAAAAATTCTAAATAACAATAATAACAAATTATTTCTGTTTATAAGGGTAACCTCTGCAGCTCGGCCTGGTTAAATTTAGATTTTCAGAAATCATCTGGGGGAAAAAATCCTTTGTAGAATTAATTTGTTGACTGTAAATATTTTTTCACCCTTGAATGAATTAATATGTATGCTTAGGACATCAGTATATAAAGCAATCTCTATAGGGTGTACAGTCAGAATTGAAATTCTCAACAAGAAAAAAGTGGAGAAGAGACTTAATGGATTGTACATTGAGAACAAAGCTTTTTTTTTCATTAAACTTAGATGGAAGTAGCCAAGTGTATCAATAACAGATGTCATTACAGCCCTATTGAATAAGCTTCATGTATTGATTTTTAAAATACTTAATTCCTAGATGCCAGGAAGACTACCATGGGGAGAGGTGTCATGCTCTTAGCCTACCAGTGGAAAAAGTCTATGATGGTTACGATCGTACAACTATCCTGGCAGTTACAGCAGTGATTCTGTCATCCCTGTGTCTTATCATCATTGCAGTATTATTGATGCTGAGGCAAGTAGTTTAATAGGATTGAGATGTGTGGAGACATATAACTTCCTTCAGCTTATGATGATGTGAAAATCTGGTCACATGAAGGAACAATGTTTGCATTTATTTGTATAATCTCTGTTTTTCTAAGGCTCCCTGAGAGGTTTATATTTTAGCTATGGCCTCTTATCCAAGCCTATGGCTGTCAGCACCTCTTCATTGAGTAATTAGGAAAGAAGACTACGAGACTCCATTGATAGAAATCAAGTGTACTTTTACTAATTATAAATGATTAGAAGCATAGCAAAGCGAAGACTGATTATTTAGGCGCGAAAGCGAGTGATATATAAAATAACCCATTCCCCACCCCTTGGTATCCCAGTTGCAGTCCAATCATAATTCTCCTAAGTGTCAGGTGTGAGATAACTTCGAAAGGCATCACCGAGATGGAATGTCGGTGCCGTTTGGCCTTGGCGGGAACCTCCTGCGCATGCGCAGTCCGACGGGCAGCAGAACTCCAGAATCTTCCTCCAGCACAATTAGTAAACCCCTCCCAAATACCATGCCCCCCCTCCCCGTTTCAATGGCAGCCGAAGCAGCAGCAAAGCAGAGGCTGACAATGGCACTTTGATGATAAAAATACGGCATGTGCTTTGTGACCATTTTCTGAGTGTTTCTAAAGCAAATTAACTTTAGGATTTCTATGGAATCTGAAAGAGCGTGGTGGCTGAGCCGTTAAGACACTGGGCTTGTGACCAGAAGGTTGGCAGTTTGAGACCAAGTAGCACATGATGGAGGGAGATTCCATTACTTGCCTCATCCTGCCAACTAGCAGTAAACAGTAAATGCATGTAGATAAACAGATACTACTTTGGTGGGAAGGTAACAGCATTCTTGTGTGTCTTTGGTATATAACCATGCTGGCCACATGACTATGGAAGTGTCTTTGGACAATGCTAGCTCTCTGGCTGTAAATCGGAGATGAGCACTGCCCCTTAGAATTGGGCATAACTGGCAGAGGAAACCTTTACCTTATGGAATCTGAGCTTCAGAAAAGATCCAATAAGTTCTATTAAATATGCGCAAAAGTTTGTAGCTCTTGCCTGCTTCAGCTTCCCATCAATCTTAAGGATCTTTTCTGAATGGAACGTAAACTGATATATTTGCCTAAGCCTTACTACAGAGTATACCAGAGTTTAACTGATTTTTAAAATTCTATTTCGCCTTAATTTGATTTCAATACAACCTCTGAGAAGGCAGATTGTATCTTTATGACAAATAGTTGATAAAACATGCAGAGAATGTGAATCCTGTTTTTGTTCTTCTGCTTTGATCATATGACTTTATAAATTATGTTAAATTACCTTTTTCATTATTGAGTGGCAATCAGGATACCTCACATGAACCAGCGGGTAAACGACTAAAGTCCAGTTTTAGTGCAAAGAATTCAATATTTTGTGGAGGTTCTATCCCAAAAACGCAGGATGGGATTTCCCATGTTACATCTTCAACATTAGTAATGGAACAACCATAGGTCCTCTTTGAATATCTGTGGAAATTTAGAATTGTTTTAATCTTGGCTCCTGTTTTTCTGATTTTCTAGATGTCACAAACAAGGAGTATATGATGTAGAGAATGAAGAGAAGGTTAAATTGGGCATCACTGTCAATCAATGAATTGTCCAAGAACTGCAAGGTAACCCTTTCAGCATATAATATCTGGGTAAATTTGGCCTTCTGTTTGTTGGTGTGAGGCAGGGGTGGGTTTCAACCAGTTTGCGGTGGTCCCCGCGGACCAGTTGGTCGGTGAACCCGGAAGTAAGTAACTTCCGGGAACGCCGAAGGGCCCACCCACCCTCCCGCCCGCGCTCCTTACCGGTCTTTGAAGGCTTCTGTGCTTCCACGCAGGCGCATGGCACATACAGCGCCTGCGCGATTCTCTGGGAGCAGCTGGAGCATCGCGCAGGCGCTAAGACGCATCCGTGAACTGCACGCGTGCACAAGGATGCCACCGGCCCCGTTCCAACCGAACCGGTTGGAATGGGATAAGCAACCCACCACTGGTGTGAGGAGAGACTATTTAATGGGTTGATTCTTTCCTCTCATTTGGCAGATCAACATAAAAAGGAAATGTTTATCATACTGGATTAGTCATAAGAATTTCTTTAGAAACAACTTTGAGAATCCAACTTTGAGAATATTACTGATTGTTTCTGCTGTTGCACTTTGTCTCACTGGAATGTACCTAGTTGTGCTGAACTATGGTAGTAGTGAGGCATTGGAGAGGAAACAACTGTTACAAAAAAGACACCTCAGCCCAAGGGAGGGAAAAGTGTAAGAGTAAATATGTCTTAATTATGCCATGTTCAAGTTTATCTGGAGAGCTGCTTTAGCAGGCTTTCTAGTGTCTGTGTTTTACTCTACCAACAATATAGGTCTTTCCAGAAATCTTAAGTAGACTTGATTTCTGAATTTATCTGCTTCACAGGGCTTGACTGTCAACTACTTTGCTATTGCAATCCAGGCACTTATTACCTTTTTTTTCCTTTGAAAATTTATGCAGCTCAGGCACATTTTTTAAATATATGCATTATTTACCCCTCTTTGCCCTTCTATGGCAGCTGCTATTTATTTCCATTTCATTACTTCGGCTACTGGAGACCAGTGGTCTCCAACCTTGGAAACTTTAAGACCTGGGGACTTGAACTCCCAGAGTTCCTCAGCCAGCTTTGCTCTGGAAGTTCAACTCTGGAACTCTGGAAGTTGAAGTCCACAAGTCTTAAAGTTGCCAAGGTTGGAGACCACTGCTGTAGACCACATTTTAGACTCAAAAATAAATGTTTTGTTTTTCCTTGGAGGCCATTTCCTTTAAGATGATCTTGGATTTTGAAGATGCACATAATCCTCTGATGGGATTTCCCTAATCAGATAAAATCCTTTAAGAGAGTATAACTGGATCTGTTGTAGAAGGTTAACAGGTTGAATGTCATTAGTTCTGCTGAACTCCATGAGAATGCATCAATATAAGCCTCTAGTCAATTAGTCTGTATTAACCCTGAAATAGCTCTAGTTTATCCTAATTCTGTTTGGAGATGGCTGTCAATATTATAGTGCCGAGTCACTAAAAATTAGTATTATAAATCAAATGTTATGTAAATGATTTGTTTTAACTTGAGGCATCCTTTTATTACAAATTCAGGTTTAAGCCGTGAAACAAGTTCTACACTCACAATTGAATGGATAATACTCTTCCTAGGACACGCTTAAAGAGGAACTTGTATGAATGAGAACAACTTTGTTTTCGAGGAGATAATGCTTTGTTAAAGAAGCAAATCGTATCTCTAAATTGAAAGAATTCTCTTGAGAGACAGAACCACATTTATTCGCAGAGGACTTGTTCACAATGTGGAGCTACAACCCGAGAAGATTTTAAATTTGTCTTCTTACCAGTGGAAAATGACTTTGGCGTGAACCAAGCAAACAATGAACCAGGCAACTGGATTCTTTACAAAACTGTTGCTGAATAATGCTCTGAAAAACTGTGAAACACTCTCCTGAAGAGATCTACTTCTTGAACTTTTATTTAATCCAAAAAATATTTAACAAGATGCTTCATTTTAAGTTATATATTTATTTTAGATACAGTGTATATGTTATTTATTTAAGACTTAATCCTGTAGTCCTGAAATCAACAGGAAAGACAGGAGTATTGCGCAGTGTACCATTCTAATAAATAATCTTTCTTATGCTTGCTGGCACTTGAATCCTGATTTAGAGATTAAAAGTGAAAAGCAATTATTTTTACTGATACAATCTTATAATATCTAACAATTGCCAAAATATATGCAGTCGGGGCTAAAATTCTTATAGCAAATCTTTGATTCTTTAGTAAATTTGGCATTCTGAAAACCTCAGAATATTTCCTCTAGAGCAGTTTTAAAAATGTTATCTAATTTTGTCTCTATTGCAGTTGTATTATTTATGGTTTGACAATGTTGAATTCTGCATAGTGCTTTTTCTAAAGACATTTTAGGTCAGCATGCAAAGCATTTGAACCTCAAAGCAGATGTTTTGCTTTCTTATGTTTTTATATGCTGTTGTGTGTTCTTGTTAAGCCAGCAAGACTCCTCTGATTGTGGCAGCATATGGATGGATGGATGGATGGATGGAAAGGAAGGAAGGAAGGAAGGAAGCTAGACATTCTGGAAGTGTTCAAAACATCTCTGTGCTGAGCTTGGAGCAGGTGCTTCAAGTTCCAAATGAGAGGGATGGAAACTGAACATTTCCACAATGAACCAAAAACTATAAATGTGTTAAGCACACCTGTATTCTTTTGCAAATGGTAACAAATACACATTGCCCATGGTGGATTTACTACTAAGGAGATAAAGCTGAGTTTTGCCCATTCATTTCTGACCCCAACTAAGAATCAAGTAAGTAACAATAATGCAGAAGGTAGGGGAGAAGTTTTACTTTAAGCTTCTTTCAGACATACTTATTTTGTATATTGCTGAAAGTTGTACTTTGGGGTGGAATTTTTTGCATGGATATATTCAATTTAGATGCAATATTATTAAATTAGCAAGAGATTTGCCTTTTATCTCATATAATCTAAGCAATGGGTATCTTACATGCTAAACTATAATTAAGTTAGATTAGCATGAAACCACCTGCTGTGATATGTAAACCATTGTAAACTTATGAGTTAACACCTAGTATAGTTTTGCTTCTTTTATGATGTATGCTTAAGCTTTATGCTAAAGCATTAAACTGAATGTTTACATAGCAGAGTGAAACATTTTTGTATAATACATTTTGTATAATGGCACATTAAAAAGAAAAACTTAAATTTATGTGTATTCTTTTCCAGATAACTTATAGTAGCAGCTGACAGACAGCAGGTAAGGTGGCAGGAGGGTGAAAAGGAAAGAGGAACATTCTAGGAGGTGGCTTTTGTGTTCCATTCCTAGGTAGTACAGTGTAGCTTTTGTTTATTCCTGAACTCCATCAAATCTTCTCAACCAATAGGAATTAATCATCTAAACTCATTTGAATTACATAATGAAGAGATTCTCCAATATTTTTATGTAGTTAATATTTGATAGGGTGATCTCTTTGGGATATCACAAATCTCTGCATAGTTATCATTCTACTAATCCCATTCAGCAAATTAGCAACCTTTGTAGTGTTGCTGTCTTGATTCCGAGTAATAACCCCAAAGCAATCAAAACTCTGAGGAGTTTCCTCAAAGCATAATTTTATTTGGCATATCATATTAGCACAGCAGGTGAAAACCTGACTCTGAAGGACCCAGGTTTTTCGCCACCCAAATCAAAACCCAAAGTTCTTGCCCCCAGGTCACATGTCCATCACATGGTCCAATCGGGTCGCAGTCCCAACTCCAGCTGGCTCTGGTCCATACCCTTTCAACATCTGGTAGAGCGTGCTTGGCTCCCACGAGAAAGAATGCTATTTTGCCTATACATCCCCCAGCTATCTCTACCTCGCCCCTCACATTGTGACAGCTCCACCCAGCCTTGCTGTGGCAGGCCTGAAAATGCTCCCAAAATGGCTTCAAGGCTGCCTTAACTTTAGTTAAGGCAACTTACAGTTGCCTTAACTAAATCCATTACTAACATGGCTCAATATTCTTTCTCCATTTATATCAGTTCCATAGTGTAGAAGCCCAGCTGTGCCCCCTTTTTGTCTTGTAGGTGTTCAAATCTTTTCAGTTGGCAGGATCATTATCCTGTTGAATATTCTTCATCTACGATGCGTTTGTTCTCTTCTGTTCTTCAAAGAGAGTCGCTCTGGATCCTGTTGACAAATGTCTATAAGCTAGGAAGTCATTGGGGTGACAGCATAACACACAGGCTAAATGCAAATAGCAATAGCATTTAGATTTATATACTGCAGTTTACAGAGTCAGCATATCGCCTCCAACAATCTGAGTTCTCATTTTTTCTACTTCGGAAAGATGGAAGGCTGAGTCAACCTTCAGCTGCTAAGAATTGAACTGCCAAACTGCCGGCAGCCTGCAGTCAGTAGAATTGGCTGCAGTACTGCATTCTAACCGCTACGCCACTAGTGCAATCATCTTGGGATCCATTCCCAGAGCAGGGAGGGCTGCCGTTCTCATTCATAAACCTCCATTATAATGGGTTTAATTTGCTTTTTCTGCTTGTTGTCGTCTTTACTTTCTGCATTATAAAACTGTATCCAGACTGTAGAAAAGTTGCATACTGCTTGCATCTCTGTATTCTTTTTGTTTTGTTCTTCCAAATATATTTTTCCAATCTTTTGTCCTAGTTGTATTGTGGGAAGCATTGAAGCTACACATCTGTCTCTGCTTTTCCCATTTCCAAAGGACTTTTGACTGAATGTTCATTTGATGTATCTTTTTGTGATTCATTGTTTTTTTCCCGTATTTTTCTTAATGCAAGCACTTCAAAACATCTAACTACTTAGGAATTATACATTCACTAGCTTTAAATTGAATGGTGAATCCTTTCGTTATTAAATCTATTATTCTACAAGATTTCTCAAGTCTGAAACCTAGGAGATCTTTCACAATTACAGGATAATAATGGCATTTCTCTAAGTACTACATTTCAAAATTCTAGCATTTTCTGCTTCACTGCTATCAATAAAGTAAACCTTTCCTTTAGTATATAATTTTGTAATTCAAGATCAGTTAATAAAATGTTGCAGTGTACTCCAGATCTATGTCACTATACCTTTAATTAATTTCTCTAGTTCTCTGTAAATCCCTTTATGTCACTTTGCTTTCAATATTGAATTTGCTTCTTCCAATATCTGGCTTTCTTAGATTTAAAACAATTTTTGTCTTTGTTTTTTATTCTGATTTTAATTTCCTCTCAGCTTCCTTTCCCTGTAGGAATCTATTTCCCTTTCCCTAACACTATTGTTAGGTCTGCTTGGGGAATTTACTTCCAACACATTCAAAAAGGTACTGCATATTTCAGGATAGCCACTGAGAAGTCAACCTTATACATGACTGCTTTTTTTTTCTTTCATGAATAATATGCAGCACCTTTAGCATTTATTTGTTCCTACATCCCTTTGCTATTCCAAAGTTTCATCTACTATATTTTTTCAGGAAAAGAACCCTTGCTAATGAACTTGTTCTTTCATACAGCTTCTGTGAAGTTTCCAAATAATCTTTGCTCTGTTCTCATTTGTTTGCATGTAATCTTTAGCTAATAGATTTAACCGTAGTTTTGAAACTTATGAAAATAAGTGGAAAAAGGAACATAACAATAAAAGGGACACACAACACAACAGTAAATGTGTTTTGCATAAAACAAATTTTGTATGAAAATGATCAAGCACATAATAGCAAAATTTCATAAAGCAAGGAAAAACTGTATACCCCACATTTCCACAGTTGTTAATCTGATTTATTTATCTTTGCAGTTGTAAAATCTGTTCTACTGGTCATATTTTCTCCTTCATGCTAACATAAAATGACTCTTTGCTGAATGTTCATATCTTACATATGTGTTTCATCCAGTCAACTTTTAATCATCCAAATAAATTCTTGGATAAACTGGGCTTGTTATATCTACTGAAGTGTTTTCCTTCCAGTATAACAGAGTGGGAAGGGATTTTGGAAGTCTTCTAGGCCAGTGGTTCCCAAACTTGGCAACTTTAAGACTTGTGGACTTCAACTCCCAGAATTCTCCAGCCAGCAGAGTGGATTCTGCTGGGGGATTCTGGGAGTTGAAGTCCACAGGACTTAAAGTCACCAAGGTTGAGAAACACTGCTCTAGACTATAACATGGTACTCCTTGAAGGGATCCTATTCCAAGCTCTCACTAGGCATGATCCTGCTTAGCTCCTGAGCAGTGATGGGATTCAAAATTTTTTACTACTGGTTCTGTGGGCATGGCTTGGTGGGCATGGCATGGCTTGGTGGATGTGGCTTGATGGATGTGGTAGGGGAAGGATATTGTAACGTCTCCATTCCCACCCCACTCCAGGGGAAGGTTACTGCAAAATTTCCATTTCTTCCCAATTAGCTGGGACTCAGGAGACAGAGAATAGATGGGGGCAGGGCCAATCAGAGGTAGTATTTACTGGTTCTCCGAACTACTCAAAATTTCCGCTACCGGTTCTCCAAAATGGTTAGAATCTGCTGAATACCATATCTGCTGCTGAGGCCGTACAACAACAGCAAGGAATAGTTGGGGCAGGAACATTAGTATAGCCTTTATTGTTGTATATCATGTATACAACAAAATTGGTTTTAGCCCCACTGGTGCAATCTATGACAAAAAATACAAACAACATAAATTGCATAAAGAATATTGTGAGCTTGTGGGAGTACTATTTCCATCTTTATGCCACTCTGCCATCTGAGACATACTGTAGGTTTGTATTACACTAATGATTTTTGCTTTCACATTCTCTAATGGGCTATGTCAACTGAGAAATATATTTGAGGATGAGCCCAGGCAGTATGCTAAACCATAATGTGGTTTCTTTTGCTTTTGCTAAACATGATACTATGAACTCAACCATTGTGGCTTTTTGAGTATGGTTTACCATGTTATACATGGACCAGTCCATTATGGTTTGTTCAACAAACTAGTTCAGAATGAACTATACCTTGACATTGCATTTTAATCCAGCTAATATTGATTGCCCTTCATGGTATTGGACCTGGGTACTTGAGAGACCTCCTGCTGCCAATTACCTCCAACAGACCGATTAGATCCCACAGATTAGGCCTCCTCCGAATTCCATCCACTGGCCAATGCTGTTTGGCTACCACCCGGAGGAGGGCCTTCTCTGTGGCTGCTCCGGCCCTCTGGAACGAGCTCCCTGTGGAGATTCAGACCCTCACCACCCTCCAGGCTTTCCGCAAAGCCCTTAAAACCTGGCTGTTCCGACAGGCCTGGGACTGATGAGTTCCTGTCCCCGCTCGAATTGTGTGGCTCTTGATTTTTTTTAAATTGTGGTGTTGTTTGTCCGTTGTTTCTTTTTTTTTACCTGCTTGTATTCTCCCCCCGCCCCCTTACTTGGTTTGTGAGCTGCCCTGAGTTCCTCTGGGAATAGGGCGGCATAGAAATACAATAAAATCAAAAATCAAATCAAATTGCAAATGTCAATTATTAGGAGAAAGATTGTGCTAAAATTATTAGCTGGAAGTCTTATAATCATCTTGATATGCAAATTTAGAGGAGTAAAAGCATAACATTTTTTCTCATAAGAAAATATTGCAGAACTCTCCCAGAATATCCCAGAAAGCTCAGATTGAGTTGTCACCCACTCATATATATCAATGTATTTTTCTCCTGTCCACGAGATGGAAGGAAAGAACAGATAGTCCTCATCACAATTGAGCCCAAAATGTATGTTATTAAGTGAGAAATTTGTTCAGTGAGTTATGCTTTATTTGATGACTTTTCTTGCAACATTTGTTAAGTGAATCATTGCAGTTCTGAAATTAGTAACACGGTTAAGTGAAACTAGTTTCTCCATTGACTTTGCTTATCAGAATGTCACAAAAGTGGATCACATGACTCTGGAACACTGCAACCGTCATAAATGTGAACCACTTGTCAAGCATTTGAATGTAAATCACATGAGCATGGGGATGCTGCAATAGTCATAAGTGTGAAACATGGTCACAGGTCACTTTTTTCAGTGCTGTTGTAACTTTGAACGGTGACTATATGAACCACTGTAAGTCAAGGACTATCTGTATGTTGTTTTTAAAACCAACACTTTTTATTGCATCATGTCAATAAAGCTGGTGATGTAACTGCCCACATGGAAAATAACACTGGTTACTTGTGGGTAGCAGCTGCTTAACCAACCTTCCCATTGACTTTCTCTTTCCCTTGAACCATGGCTATGTGTTGTAGTCTGGCTGAGAGGAAGCCCTCCCCATTCTTCCCTTGGTTACTTGCTGCTGTTGCCCAGATATCTCCAAGCAGCCAGCATTTTTTGACAATGCACTTCCAAAGTAGCTGGATGACAAAACATTTGGCTAGTTAATGGTAGAAAAACTGAGGAACAGAATCAATCTGTCTGCATCACAGAAGGTGTGTGGGATTGTCTAAATTCCTCTTTCAACCCTAACCTCAGTTTGAGCAAGCAAACAAGCCATTCTCTAGAGGCCAGTTCTACTCACAGCATATCAAGTCTTAACAGAGGATAAATCAAATCCTATACGTTGGTATACAGAAGGGAATCTCAGTCTCATGAAATATCTGCATTTGGTTTTCTAAGGTGTTGATATTCTGATGACGAAAATAAGGAAGCTGTTGGATGAAGCTCTGTACGCTCTGCAGCTAAGGAAAAAATAGTCACAGAGGCACGGAATCTCACGGCTAGATAAGAGGGGGCAGTCCTACAGCTGGTTGGAGCCCTGCTGGACAACAACAAGCCTTTGAAGACTTCCATGTGATATAGAGTGCTTGCATTTTTTGTGTGTTTTTCAATAGAAATCATACTTTTCCTGATAGATCACCTTGATCCAGGTCCAGCCTGCATTAGTAGCTGGATCTGACACCAAGATATAGGTTCCATTGTCAGGAAATGACCCCAATAACTAGTAAGTGGGATATCAATTTTAAGAGCCCTTAAAATCAAAGCAAATGACTAGAAGTAAATTAAACAGTTGAATCCATACATTATGTTATCATTCACCGGCAGTTGGTTTGGAGGGAAGATTAATTCTGAGCTGACAAGAACTGTGGGAAGAGCTATTACTAGAAGTTCACTCTGTGGAACAAATTAGCAGAAAACATGGAAGCAAAAAGAAATACAGAACGGAAAAGTCAGGTCTTGAAGAATAAAGGATTTGAAGTTAACATCTGATGAACTCCCATTAGAGTGACCTGGGCCAAAGTTCAGGGGAGACACTACAAAGAAACCTGTAGTTTAGCAGTTAAAATGTTAAATCTGGGTAAATCTGTTCTACTGTTCCTGTGAAGTCCTATTCTATTAAGAAGCCTGAATGTAGTTTATCAACCTTTGGTAATTACAAAGAAACAATTTATATTTGCAATTTGATGGAAGGAAGGAGGGGAATCTATAGACTTTATAGGAGAGAAATGTAGGACTGGCAAATGCCTAACCATGTCTCTCACACTGTCAACACTTTTAACAGTAACTAAGCAAGCACCACTGACATTTTAATTTATCTTTTATTTATCTTGTAAATCAATTTCTTTGTCAAATCTTTGTTCCAATAACACACTATCTAAGTGTGGAAGGGAGAAATTCATTACTTCTACTAGGTTCATTTGTAGATTTTATTTTTAAGGATCAATTAAACTTTTCAGATTGTGTTTTTAATTTCATTCTGGTTGATTTTCTGCTCCACTTCAGCATTTTGTTAACATCTAATTCTGACAAAGATCTCAGAAAATTGCTCACTGCTAAATGACCTTTTTGTTGGCAACAACATTGCAGTGCTCATTTAGCCTTTCTCCCTTTGTGTGCCTTTAACCATCATCGCTAAGACATCCTTTTCCTTCGGTGTCTGCCACAAATTCCTTATTTAATGGCTTGGTGATATCATTCTTTTAGCTAATGGTGAACTTTTTTTCAAGTCGTCATATTTTTTTCATTAATGTTAGTGGTGGGTGATTAACAATGACCACCAGAATAAGTAATAGGCCATGAAACTTTCCTCTGTTCCTAACCAGTGAAGATAACAATAGTCAAACTGTTTATAAGCCAAAGCTTTTTCATAAGCATGTGGGAAAATATGATAATAATTTCAAGCCAGCAACAAGTGATACTGAATTCATAACACTGTTCTTTCCCAGGCATTGTCAGCATCAGCACAAAGAGCCTTTTCCTACCCTCCAAATGGGGAAATGGAAGACAGTTTCAAACAAGCATGTATGAATAACTTGGATCAGACATGAGTCCAAGATAATTTTTCCAATTTCAGAGATATTTGTCTTCCTTCCGGTCAGTGTCTGATTCTAGTCTCATGTAATCTGGGACAAAGCAGGTTGGTTTTGAAGCTATGGACCAACTCTGAAGGGTACATTTATTTTTAAAGGCCTAGTCTGATTTATTCCTGTCTCTCTAATCCTCTCTCTGTTAAAGGGTAGGTAGGTGGAGAGACAAAAAAGAAGGCAAATAGCTTCCAAGCTGAATACTTGGTCTTTATGGTTATAATACTTTTCAGAGGAATAAAGCCATTCATTACTTTACATTTGATCAGTATGGATCATTGATGGGTAATAGTAGCACAACTGCCATGTCAATGTAACTTCTATAAACAAACTGTCAACGTTCCGACTGATGAACCCAAGCACGATTGAGACAATCCAGTCTCTTTTTGCAAAACTTTATTGAGTACATCATTTTGGCACGTTTGAAGGCAAAACCAGATCCAGGGCTTTCCCGTGCTAACCCCTATAGTTAAAGTTCACATTCCACAATCCCCCAATTAGCTCAGATCACATTATCCAATACGGTTTTGGGATATTGTTGTGGAAAAGTGTTTTTGGCTTCTGTAAATACCTGCCGAAATGTCCGAGTTTCTCACACTGAAATCTTGTTGTTTGGGCTATTATCTATTTCCCTCTTTCTCCCCCCATAGTTCATTTGCAAACTGAGATGTGATAATAGTTGCAACAGCAAAACTTTTTGGAAGCTTGACACAAGGACTGCAACTAACTAGGAAATAGATTGTGGGTGCCTGGTTACATTGGCAACTATGCAAGAGTTTATGCTCTTTTCCCCTGAATTCATAGTAGACGAAGGGCAGCACAGCTGATTCATGTGTCATAGATAGGTGGTCGATAAGAAGAGAGGGATTTATAAAAGTATTTGGCAAAACCACACTTTGTGCTCATTCATAATTTGTTTAACTGTATCTTATTGGCTGATGGCAGAATGCTAAGACATAAATCCTATTTTACAAAACACAATGGCTTCATTCCAGTGGTGGGTTGCAGGTGGTACGCCCCGGTATGGGCATACCATTGCCTATCGGGAGCACCAGGTACTGTTCCAGTACGGTACTAAGGAAGGCCCACCAGCCTGCCTGAGCTCCTTACCTGTATTTGAGCTCTTTGGTACTTCCGTGCATGCAGTGTACGGGGCGTGCATGACGCTCTGCCGAGCAGCTGGAGCATCGCAGATGCATCACGGAGGTAAGGACGCATATGCATGTATGCGCACGTGCTGTGCGCATGTATGGGGGGTATGCCAGGCCCCGTTGCACCATACTGGTTGCAATGGGATCCAGAACCTACCACTACCTCATTCATATAGCACCCTAAAACAAAACAACAACTAGATATTATACCTTAAATTTCTACATAATCCCCAGATTTTATTGAATTCTAGTTCCAGTTTGACTTCTACTGATTAAAAAAAAAACATATATGAAACGATTAAGTATTATTTGTCTCCAAAATCAAATTTCTGTACAAGAGAACTAGAAAAATACCTATTTAGTGTAGGTAAATACTTATTTACCTACAATAAATAATAAAGGTACCATATACCTCCAGAGCAAGAACTTTTATGTCAGAAATTGTGAAGGATGCATCATTTTAAGAGATTGTAGCAGTTATTTCAGGGATAGGTACTTTGTAGACTACATACCATTGCTGCGGCATCTCATATCACATTGTCCATTTTCAGCACCAAAGTAAACTATTTTCAGCAGTGCTGTGGTTTATTTGAAGGCTTTTAGGAGATAAACCAGTTCCATCTCACTATTAAACTTCTTCCCAAATTATGAACATCAACCTGAAATCACAACATCAGGTGGCCATAATAAAAGAATATTTGACAGTTCTTTTTGCATTTTTGTCTTAATGTTTGAAGACCTTTTTTAGTTTACTTTATTGTCATTGCACGGGAAGTTACTTCCGGGTTGCCCGTAGGGCTGTTTTTTGCCCTCCGGAGCCTTCAGGAGGCTTCCCTGAAGCCCTCGAAGGGCAAAAAACAGCCTTAAAAGAAGGCTGAAGTCAGCTGGCCAGCATGCACATGCGCGCTGGAACTGACAGGGCAACATCTCACGTGCCCTAACAAATGGCTCTGTGTGCCACCTGTGGCACTTGTGCCATAGGTTCGCCATCATGACACTATACCATGGAATTCAATATGGTTATTGCCCTGTAAATGTAAATTTGCATTTTTTACTATTTACTATTACAAATGTAAAACTAGTAAATGCTTTATCTGGTGATGCCAGACTCTTGCTTTGCCAGAAAAAAAGGTCAAATACAGATAATCCTCGACTTACAACTGTAATGAAGGCTGCTCATTAAGGTTGTAAGTCATGGTGGTACTTTAGTGAAGCACCCATGTGATTGCCTTGCTTAATGACCTGCTATAATTCCTTGAGGTTGCTCCGAAATGGT
Source organism: Thamnophis sirtalis (assembly GCF_051295495.1). Lineage (NCBI taxonomy): Eukaryota > Metazoa > Chordata > Lepidosauria > Squamata > Natricidae > Thamnophis > Thamnophis sirtalis. Next base: position 69,636,813 of record NW_028261388.1, read on the forward strand.
CCAGGCTTCTGGGATTGCACCATGTGGCTGCTGTATTATACAGAGAGGCTGAGTGGTGGATCAACTACTTATCAAAGGAGATCTACAGAAAAGATAAGTGAAGCAAGTCATGACAGGGATTGAAAAGGAGGGTGTGGACCCAGTGGGACAGGAAGCAGGCCTGTCAAATCCTCTGGCCACCCAGTGTTATGGGATGGGGGGAAATAGACAGTGGCACTGCAGCTTCCTACCATTAGTCATAAGGGAGAGTGTATTGCCAAGTGTCCAAATTTTGTTCACAGGAACATAAGGAGCTATAACTTTGGCCAGGAGTTGTAAGTCTAGCACTATTGCAGTATCAAACACTTGCTGAACAAACAGTAATAAGTCAAGAATTGACTTAAAGGACTTGTAAAGGACTTGCTAAGTGTAAACACAGTTTAGGAAAAGGAAAAGGAAAAATTTAATTTCATCTCTGAAGAATATTTCCCCTCTATTTCCAAGTTGTGCTAGGCTGCCTCTTCATGGTGGTGAGGTCTTGAGGGAGATGAGCCAAGAACACCAGGAATGTACACCAAGAAGATACTCTATACTCCAATGAGGTTACCCAAGGCATGGCAGTCATCCCAGCTGCCCAGCTAAAGCAAGCAGACATCTATATTAGGTAACAGCAATATAAGAAGATGCTGGAAGCAGATGATCACTTTAGTGACAAATGGTATGACATATTGCATGGGAGAAGGTAATAATAGTTAACCATTCCTGTACTTTAACAATGAACATCACATGGATAGATAAGATTACATGGTTGACAATAGAATGTCTGCTGATGGATCCCTCAGATTGTATGGCATTCAACATGATACTGAAGAAGGATCTTTTGCAATACCAATGGTGTTTATGATACATGTATGTTGAAGCTTTCTGAATGTCTAATTGTTGATATATCATATGAGAAAAGAAAATCTGAAGCTGCAAAGAAAGAATTACAGTAGGGACATGAAATGTAAGAAAAACTGATATGAGAAAATTTGCTATTTAAAGGTTACATGAATAGACATTAACATCTTAGACATCAGCAAATAGAAATGGGAATGAATTAGATACTTTTAGCAAAAAAAAAACTCATGTTGCTACAAATTAATGACAGCAATGAAGGTAATGAATAAAAATTGATCTCACGCAAAAAGGAGGAACTTTGAGAAAGCTGAAGAGAATTTGAAATGTTTCTACACAACCACAATATATTTATTAGGTCATATTTACTCATTCTTATTCAAATATGGAAGATGGAACACATTCAGAATTTCATGATAAAGTGGATGCAAACAAGCAATCAGAGTAACAATGCAAAGACCTAGAGCCGTGATGGTGAACCTATGGCATGCATGCCACAGGTGGCACGTGGAGCCACAGGTGGCACGTGGAGCATGTGAGGAGTTGCCCTGTCAGCTCTAGCGCACATGTATGCGCTGGCCAGCTGACTTTGGCCTTCTTTTGAGGCAATTTTTCGCCCTACGGAGGCTTCCCTGAAGCCTCCGGAGGGCGAAAAACAGCCCTACGGCCAAACCAGAAGTCACTTCCACTTCCCTGAAGGCTCTGGAGGGCAAAAAAATGGCACTACGAACAAACAGGACTTCCGGTTTGGCCATAAGGCCATTTTTCGCCCTCCAGAGCTTTCAGGGAAGGCTCCTGAAGGCTCCGGAGGGCAAAAAATGGCTCTACAGACAAACCGGAAATGACTTCCGGTTTGCCCTTAGGCTTATTTTTCACGCTCTGGAGGCTTCAGGGAAGTCTTCTGAAGGCTCCGGAGGGCCTCCGGGAGGGGAGGCTGTTTTCTCCCTCCCCAGACTCCTAGAAAGCCTCTGGGGCCTGGGGAGGGTGAAAAAAGAGCACCAAAAGCAGCGGCGAGTGCTGGTCACGCGCACATATGTGCAGAGGGGGGAAGCATGCGCATATGTGGAATGCCCACGCACAATCCCCCTGCGTTCCCCCCGCTTTTGGCACACAAGCCAAAAAAGGTTCGCCATCACTGACCTAGAGGAAACAATCAATAAAATTTCCTCCAAGTTATATTGATATAAAATTGGTATAAAATATTTATAGCAATAGCAATAGCAGTTAGACTTATATACCGCTTCATAGGGCTTTCAGCCCTCTCTAAGCGGTTTACAGAGTCAGCATATCACCCCCACAGTCTGGGTCCTCATTTCACCCACCTCAGAAGGATGGAAGGCTGAGTCAACCTTGAGCCGGTGAGATTAGAACCGCTGAACTGCAGATAACAGTCAGCTGAAGTGGCTTGCAGTACTGCACCCTAACCACTTCGCCACCTCGGCTCTTATAGATGGTGTAAAATTCCATTAATAATTATCAAGATGGATAAATCCAATAACAATAAAAAGTTGAAGATGCTACAAAAAAAGATACAAAAAAGCAATACATATATACTAGAAAAATGAATGATCACTTAAATCTGAGTTAGTAGTGTGCGGCGGCAGCCAAAAAAGCTAATACAATCCTTGGTTGTATAAACAGGCATAGAATCAAAATTACGTGTAGCATTACTACTGCTTTATAAAACTTTAGTAAGACCAACTGGAATACTGCATTTAGTTTGAGTTTGGGTCACTACATTATAAAAAAGATGTTGAGACTTTGGAAAACGTGCAGAGAAGAACAACTATGATGATTAAAGGCCTAGAAATTAAAACATATGAAGAATGGTTGCAGGGTTTGAGTATGGCTAGTCTAGAGAAAAGAAGGACCAGGGTGACAGGATAGTGGTGTTCCAATATTTGAGGGGGTCAACTTATTTTCCAAAGCACCAGTGGACTGGACAAGAAACAATGGATGGAAACGAATCAAGGAGAGAAGCAACCTGAAATTAAGGAGAAACTTCCTAAAAGTGAGAACAATTAATCAGTGGAACAAATTAACTTCAGAAGTTGTGGGTGCTTCATCACTGGAGGTTTTTAAGAAGAGTCTGGGCAGCCACTTATCTGAAATGGTATAGGATCTTCTGCTTGAGCAGGGTTTGGACTAGAAGACCTCCAAGGTCCCTTCCAGCTGTATTCTGAATTTGAATTATATGGGGGGAAAATATGGTGAAAATTACCAAAAAGAGACATCTGTCTTCAAAGGTATAAACAGATAAAGAAAAATCTTCAAAGATATTTCAGCTCAGAAAAAAAACCTGGATAGAAAATATGTGATTCAAAGAGGATCATGTGGACATTGAACGAATTATACTGAAATTCTGAACAGTAATGTCAAAATGCAAGATACCTTAAAAGAAATCAAAAGATCTAAGAATTAGAAGATACTAGATTAGTACTTTGCCCATTATCAGATTGGAAGGTTACTGGAATTGAGAGAATATCCAAATGGCAAAAAAACAGAAAAAAATTAAGGATGTAACCAAATTATGTTAGAAAATCTGAAGAAAGATAGAGTTGGGTTGGAAGAAGTCAGTCTATATCAGTGTTTCTCAACCTTGGCAACTTGAAGATGTCTGGACTTCAACTCCCAGAATTCCCCAGCCAGCGAATTCGCTGGCTGGGGAATTCTGGGAGTTGACGTCCAGGCATCTTCAAGTTGCCAAGGTTGAGAAACACTGGTCTATATGAATACTAAAGAAAGGAGACTTAATGATATTGTTTGAAAATTACCATACAACATTGTTAATTTAAATGCTAGCAAAATAAAGCTTAGGATCATCCAACATCCCTACGTGGAAAGAGAAATGTCAAGTATCCAAGGTTTATGTGCACATGTATTTCCTCTCCTCTCCTATTATTTTTATTTCTTTTATATTGTATTTTTATCTCCTGTAATCCACTTTGAGTCACTATGTGCGAGTAGGTAGCAATACACATTTTCTAAATAAAAAATAAATGAATGAATTGGAATTGGAAAAGGCCAAGGAGCAAGATAATTGTTGATACACTTGGGATAATTGAAAAATCAAGGAATACCAAAAAGAAGCCAACACATGCTTCTTTATTATAGGACTTTCGATTGTGTTGACCATGCCATGCCTCAAGAACCATAGCTTAATGCACAGCACATGATTTTTAAGAAATGTCTCAGCCCCGGCCCAGAAATATTCAGCTAAGAGGAATCTCAAAAGCTATCACCAGGTATGATGGAATGTAGACTTGTTATTAGAAATGAGGAAGAAATTGGGGTTTGGGGGGGGGGCATACAGAAAAGGTTATGCAATCTGAGAAAGATTACAATAGTAGGAAAAGTAGGGGGGGGGATGATCCTCCCTTAGTTTTATTTGGCTCAAGATGGAACAAGAGAAACTGTGAAAGGTTTCTGTTAATTAGCTTTCTGTCCCGGGGTGGAGGGCAGCAGGGAGGCCGGGCTGGACCCTTCACAGGGTGGCTGGCCTCCCCCGAGCCGGACCGGCCTTGGTTGACCCTGACCGGAGGGCTCAGGTGCCAAGGGCGTGGTTGGGGGAGCTGGGCCGGTGCCGCTTGGCTCTTCTCCACGGAGCGAAAGGCGGGTGGCGGCAGGTGGATGCTCAGAGCCCTGGAAGCCCTTCTGTCGAGCACAGCGCGCCCTCACAGCTCCTGTCAAGCAGCTGAGCTGGGGAGTCCCGGCCGGCAGTTCGGCTTCCTGCCTTCCCAAAGCGCGTCCCTGTTTTTGTGGAAAGCAAAAGAATGGAGAAGAAACAGGGAAGCTTTGGGTGGGAAATGAGGCCATGGAAGAGAGTTTTGTCCTTTGCTGGTGAACGTGGATCAGTCTTGCGCCCATCCTGGAGGGATCCTACCCCGGGCTGGCTTTCAGAGATGTGAAAGGCTCTTTCCTCAGGCGGCCATCTTTTCCAATGAAACAGATCGAGACAGGAAGATCATTTTATTACATTTGAACGTTCTGACTAAAACGGATTCTCTCATTCAAAGAGGGAACCCAAAGACCATCTTTCCATCCCTTTTATCAAAGAAAATGCAAGAGAAAAGCTGATTGGACAAGGCAAAAATAATTCCTCCTTTGCACTGTAAATCAGCTACATGGAATTAAACACTACAATCCAACTTCTGTGTGTGTGTGTGTGTGTGTGTTTGAGAGAGGGGGAGGGAGGGAGAGAGGGAGGAAGGAGGGGAAGGGAGAAGAAAAAGAAAAAGAAAGAAGGAAACTTATTTAGCAAAGGAGAAAAACAAATGCTGTCGCTTTAAATCGGAACTGAGCATGCCTGGCTGTGGAATTCTGGGAGTTGAAGTTCACAAGTCTAAAAAAATTGCTGCCTCACCAGCCATAAACCTCACCACATGTCACTGCTGCTACTGGGACAGGGTTAAATAAGATAGCATGGATATCTAAAAGTAAATAATCTGCCATAGCCATGATTATTTCTCTGATTGAAGACCTGCTGATTTTCTAGCAAGGAAGGTAGACAGCAACAGCAACCACAACAAAGTAACAATAATAATAACAGCAGTCATGGGATTCAATTTTTTTTACTACCGGTTCTGTGGGTATGGCTTTGTGAGAGTGGCAAGGGGCAGGATACTGCAAAATCCCCATTCCCTCCCCACTCTCAAATTTCTGCTACCAGTTCTCCAGAACCTGTCAGAACTGGCTCAATACCACCTCTGAATAACAGGCAAATCTTCCCTGTAACCTCCCACTGTGCATGAACAATGCCAAAATGCTCCAGATTTTTACATGAAACTACATTCAACACAGCTTCCTCCCCACCCACTTTTGCATCCTCTTCCAACTTACCGTTGAATATTGTTATGGTTTTAGTAATGGCGTAGATGAGAATGTACAGAAACATTAAATCCAGGCTACTTCAAGGTGTTCAAAAGATCAATCTGAGGGACTGGGATTCAATTTGCTTTAGATGAAGTTGAATTCTGCTAATAGAGGACTCCCTCCTTTTCAAATTCAAGTTGTTGAGATAGAGCAGTTTCTTAACCACAGCAATTTTAAAATAGGTGAATTTCAATTCCTACAATTCCACAGTTAAGACGTCCATACAAAATCACCAAGTTTGATAAACATTGAGTTAGAGTCTTTAATTTATTCATGCTTCTTGGACTTATGAGCTAAATAATGGCAAGAGTATAATTACTTTTAGGAGAATTAGTGTTATTTTCAGCATGTCTACAAATTATTTTGAAATGACAACCCATCGCACAGGAAGTTTGTGTCACTAGGATCCTCTTGGCACTGAGGAGAGACAGCTCTCATAGCATATACACCTCTTTTTGAATGTCTATATTAGACTTATATGTATAAAGTTGACCTGACTTCTGCAACAGAACTAAAATTGGGAGAAACCATGTATTTAAAAAGCCATTATTGTTGCCATTTCTTTTAATATATTGATTAAATCAATACATGTTTTAAAAATACATTAAAATGAGAAAAAGCCTTTGAATTTTGGGGATTCTCCTTGCATCCGTTTATCACAATTCCAATCAGAAAACTAGTATTTAATATCTAATTAAAATAATTTACTAAAATTTAATAAGATTCTATCTGAACTGGAAGTAACAATTTCTTGGATAAAATTAATATTTTATGTAGTAAGTGGTTTAAAATAATGGTAGTTATACAAATATGAAGAAGAATTCTTCTTCAAGTACTAAGCCAAGGGCATTTCAGTTCCTTCAAATAAGGTATTTGGTAAGGGTTGTTTTTTAGCTTAAATCTTAAAAGGCTATTACCTCTCTGAAGACCTTAGCAGATCTCACAATTTAAAACCACGGATAATTCTGGGAGGAGGAAATTACAATAGAAATTCTTCTATGTATTGTAGGAAATTAATGCAATTAATGATTCATTTGTTGGCACCATTCCCTTTTAGTCATTGTAAAATTGAAGCCCTATATGGCAGCTCTTAATGGTTCCAGCTTTCAGATGATATCAAAGATGCTGGCTTTTACTATCTAGATAGTAACTAAAGAAAAAATAAGTCAGAAAATCACATCATCTAATTTTTCAAATACCTTCTATGTGGTAAATGTATGTTTAAGAAGAAAATAAAAACAGTCAAACAGCTTCTAAACAGACTTAGTCTTGGTTCTCTGGCCAAATTCCTTTCAATGTATTTGTCCCCTCCATGTTCAGCTTATATCTGAAGAAGCCCTAAAAGGTCAGGCTCTGACAAACATTCCTTTCAGAGAACTGAATATACATAGATCAACCATTCAAAACCCTCCTACATGGCTTTTCTGGCACATAGAAAATAATTGTCACTTGGTGTCTCCAACTTTAATGGCTAACAGGAGTTTTATAGGTCAAAACATGCATCATCAATTACATTCTTTGTATACTGATGAGTGGAGAAGTTGGCAAATTATAATCCTGCCAGCTAAGGACTCTCCTAATTTTCTTCCCAATTTTTACATAGCTCTGTTTGGAGCAAGGAGGAGAATGCTAATAATCTAGTTGCTGGGATCATACTTCACATTAAATTATAATGTGATTTGATTGGTTTTGGAATATGAACCAAGGAAATGGGAAGTATTTAACAAACTATGGACAAACAAATTAGGACTTAGGGCAGTAGCTGTGTTCTGTGAACCTAGTTGCAGAACATTCATTGCAAAGGCAGGAAACACATATGGTGCTAATCTTAGCAAAAGAGCTACCTATGGCTGCTGTTCAGGTGATATATCAAATCCTAGACAAAATTGTTTATTGTTTTCATTATCAGTCAGTGTCTTAGATACCCTTGTGGCAGAGGTCGTATTCAGCCAGTTCTGACAGGTTCTGAAGAACCAGTAGTGGAGATTTTGAATAGTTCGGAGAACTGGCAAATAAGCTGGCCCTGTCTTTGCTGCCTCCCAGCTGATCTTCTTTTGTTGCCCTGAACAGGAGAATGGAGCTGGAAAGCAAGTTAGTGGGGTGGGGAGGGAATGGGGATTTTGCAGTAACCTTCCCCCAGGAGTGGAGAGGGAATGGGGATTTTGCAGTATCCTTCCCTTGCCATGCTTACAAACTCACACCATGCCCACAAAGCCATGCCCACAGAACATAGTAAGAGTAAAAAAATTTGAATCCCACCACTGCCTTGTGGTGGTTCTCACTTGAAGCTGTAGCTGGTGAACAAACTCAGTCCTGTCATTTAGAAATATAATAACAGAATTGAAAGGGACCTTGTAGGACATCTAGTCCAACCCGCTGCTCAAGCAAGAGACCCTATACCATTTCTGACAGATGGCTGTCCAGTCTCTTCTTGAAAGCTTCCAGTGATGAAGTACCCACAACTTCTGAAGGCAAGCTCTTCCATTGGCTGATTGTTCTCACTGTCAGAAAATTTCTCCTTATTTCTAGGTTGAATCTCTCCTTGATCAGTTTCCATGATAAATAAAGGATAAATCATTAGTACTCTGTGATTATATATTAGATACATAATCATAAAGTAATCAAGGCAACTTGGCCTAACCAAAATTTACCTTATGGTGCTGATTCAGATGACTTGTTATTCTTAGATACATTATGGCTTAGTACATCATGTAAATCACTTTATAATAGAGGCTTAGACATTTCTATAATATATATTTTATTATATAGTCATATAATACATATATGCTTTCCTGAAAATAAGATCCAACCAGAACATAAGACCTAGCATAATTTTAGCATGTGTCTAATATAAGCCCTATCACCAAAATAAGCCCCAGTTAAGAGCCCGCCCACTCCTTCCCACTGTCCGGTTCCTCACCGCTGCAACAGAGCAGGCACCACAAGGTGAGGCGAGGCAGGTGTGTGTGTGTGTGTGTGTGTGTGTGTGTGTGGAGCTGCCCCACAACCTGCACCTATGCATCTCAGGGCCGTCACAGCCACCAACAGGAGCCCACCTGCCTGACCACTCCATCCCACTGTCTGGTTGCTCACAACCCCAGTGGAGCAGCTGGCTGCGTGTTGTGTCAGTGCCACTGCCACGAGGTCAGGTGGCAGGGAGGTGGAGCTGCTCCACATGCCCCGCATCCGCATACCTCAGGGTCCCCACAGCTGAGCCACCCATCTTTGCCAGGGCAACCAGAGAGCAGCCAAAGATGACCCTGCCCTTGCCACCTGAAGTTTGGTTTCAGGAAAAATTTGTCCTGTAATCTGCAACTCATACACTTCAGAAACATTTGGACCACACATCTTGACAAGGGTAAAGCAATAGACACAATTTACATAGACTTCTGCAAAGCCTTTGATTTAACGGTGCACAACAAACTACTGTTGAAACTAAGTTCTTATGGCATCTCCAGATCCCTGCACAAGTGGATAGCCGCGTTCCTATCAAACAGGCAACAAATAGTCAAAATAGGGAGGGCCCTATCAAATCTAGCACCAGTTAACAGTGGTGTCACAAAAGGCAGCTTTTTAGGACTCATACTCTTTCTGCTTTACATCAACGACCTATGCGATCATATTAAAAGCAGCTGCGTCCTCTTCACCGATGATGTAAAATTATTTAACACCACTGACAATGCTGTTGCCCTACAAAGCGACCTTAACTATGTGTCAGAATGGTTGCATAATTGGCAACTCCAAATTTCAACTAATAAATGGTCTGTCCTACACATTGGCAATAAAAATCAGAACACCAAATACAAGTTGGGAGGAAACATTCTTGTAGATGACCCTCACTTTGTCAAGGATCTAGGAGGACTCATCTCAAATGATCCAAGCCCCAAAGCTCATTATAACAGCATTGCCAAAAAGGCATTAAGAGTTGTTAACCTAATTTTGCGAAGCTTCTTCTTCGGTAACACTGTATTGCTAATTATGACATACAAAACGTTTGCCAGACCAATTTTTGAATACAGCTCATCCGCCTGCAACACACACTGTGTATTGGACATTAACACAATGGAGCAGGTTTAGAGGCATTTCTCGAAAAGAGTACTCCACTTCTCTACTCACAATATAATTTCCTATGCCTCCAGGCTTGAAATTTTGGGCTTGGACAATCTGGAACTGCACTCCTTGCAGTCTGATCTAAGCATAGTACACAAAATTGTCTTCTACAATGTCTTGCCTGTCAATGATCTCTTCAGCTTCAACTACAATAACACACAGGCAAACAATCAATACAAACTCAAGGTAAACAGCTTTAAATTCAATTGCAGAAAATATGACCGGAAACAGAGTGGCCAATGCCTGGAATGCTCTACCCAACTTCGTTGTTACAGTCTCAAACCCTTACAGTTTCAATCTCAATCTCAAACAGTCTATCGTGGACCTCACGCCATTCTTTTAAAGAGGGCGTGCATAAGCGCACCAGCATACCTACTGTCCCTGTCTTACTGTCCCCGTTTAACTGTATTTACCTCCATGTTTATGTTCATACCTATACTTGTTATCTTGTACATGTTTGACAAACAAACAAACAAATAAATATGGGGACTTGCCCAACTGTCCAACAACCAGGTGTTTCTAGTGTTCAGCTGTTGCAGAAACTGTTCAGCTGTTGCAGCCAGGGAAAAAGATGATGATGAAGAACAACTCCTCATGTGCTGAGTAGCCCTATACCCTTGTCTCGCTGCTCCTCTGTTTCTCCTCTCAGGGCAGTGTCTCTGGAGATTCTCTGTAGAACCACCCACAAAGCGACGTTTCACTGTGTAAACAGTCTCAGCTGCTCTGCTTGCATCTTGAGATGTTGCAGATATTGGCCTGTGCTGAGCATTATCTCCTTCTTCTCCTAGTCGCCTTTCAAGCTGTTTTTGTTCTTCCTCCAACAATCAGCCAGTCAAATATGCCATGGCTAAGTCCGTCTCTTGCATAGACTCTAGGCTAGTCACAAGAACATCCCATGAAGTGTCTAAGGAGCTGAGCACCACTTATACCTTGTGTGCCTCAGTAAATGCCATTCCTCTTTCCTCTAATTCCAGGAATGTTTTTTCTCATAGCCTGAAGATGTGTGGACATGCTCTCCCCTGGCTTCAGTTGTCTCCTTGTCAGCAACACTTTACTGCACACAGTCTCTCTAACATACACACTGTGCAACGCCTCCCAGCACTCTTTCACAGACTGGAGATCCCTCACCTGTATCAGCTGACTGTTCTCTAAAGCCAGAATTATGCTGGCTAATGCCTTTCATTTCTTCACCAGTCCCTGTCATCAGGATTACTGGTGGATTAGTAACTATCATCCATAACTCCTCCCTTTGCAGGTACATCTCCATCTTTACACTCCAGGAGAGGTAGTTCTCATTCAGCCGAGACACCACAAAACCTCCTTCCATTACACGGATGGAAGCCATGATGCTTGTTTCCGTTACAACAGTGGTGGGTTTCAAAAAAATTTGGAACCTCTTCTGTAGGTGTGGCCTGCTTTCCGGGTCCACTGGTGGAACCTCTTCTAACTGGTTCGGTAGATTTGACGAACCGGTTCTACTGAATAGATGCGAACCGATAGGAACCCACCTCTGTGTTACAAGCACTAACAACTAACAAACCATGATGCACAAACCCTCTGACTTTATTGCAAGCTCTCAATGGATTTCTCTTCTCTCTGATTTCTTTAGTCACTCTGGCCTTCATTCTGGACTGGGCCCATAAATTGTCAGAGTGCACACAGTATGACTATGTGAGATAATCCAGGAGCAAATACAGTAAAAAGTGTTGTATTTAAATAGTGGTTTTATCTACAAAATATAAACAGTATATACATACATGTGCTTTAGTTAGACTTCAAACAAACAGCAATCAGCAATTACAGGACGGAAGCACACACGAAGACAGAAATATGCCCCAACAGGGTCTCTTCTTATTACAGGCTCTTAAAGTGATATCAGCTGCAAAATCTTGCTGATTCATTCCTAGCATTACATCATTGTAGCTGCTGGTCAGCTCTTAAATCACTACCCTGACACAATGCTATATGGCTCAGAACAGGAATCTACCAAGTTGGAGTGGTTTTAATACATCCACATAATCCTCATGGTGTTGTTGAGTCTGGCATCTAACTTACTAGTATGGCAATTGTAAAGCCATACAAGGGCATAGTTCTGCTGTGAAGTAGACCAATCCTAGGGCTGATGTCCTGAAGGTGGCAGCTGAAACTCCCGATTTGGTTCCACATAATTTCTGGAGTATGTTGTTTCTAGTATTAATTTTCACTGCCGTATTCTCAAGCTCTCCTGTACAATGTTACGCCAAGGTATTTTGGATGGGGAGCATAGGGGAATAAGCTGTTGTTTAAGTAGATCTTTGGGGCTTCATATGCTAGTTTGTGTTAAGGTGGGAGCACATACTGTTTCCATGAAAATAAGACCTATACCAAAAATAAGCCCTAGCCTGATTTTTAAGTATGCACCTAATATAAGCACTGCACTAAAAATAAGCCCTAGTGAAGGAGGTGGGTGGGTGTGGCCAGCACAGGAGGCGGCAAGTGTCTAGCAGCAGCCACAGGCAATCAGAGAGATGGTAGGACAGAGTGGGCAGGCATGACAGATATGTAAATTACCCAAACAATTTAAACAGAAAGGGCAGAAAATAAAACACTGCAAAAGAAAAGAAACTAAAGGTGTTCTACCTCACTTCTGAGTATACCGATTCAGAAGTGTACATAAATTGAAGATCTGAGTTGAAGTTGTACCCTCCCAACATCTGAGGAATGGATCATGAAGCTAGAGGAGAAAAACTATCCCCCCCCCCATGGGCCAGGAACAGCCAACAACCACCCACCCAACCATGGGTTCCCTCACAAACATGGGCAGCGATCCCTCAGGCAGTCCTTAGCATGGCAGCTCCTTCCCTTCCCCAGTCACCTCATGGAAGCTTGGTCCTTCCTGCCCTGTCAGCGTGACTCCAGCAACCAGGTCTGGGATAGGGCGTGCGGTGCATCTCGGCATAGTGGCGGGATCGGCAATGTGGGTAAAGCGCCATCCCGAGCTTGGCATGGACCTGACTCATCCCCTTAATTGCGGTGCCATGGATTGCCTGATCCAGTAAAAGCTGGGAGCTGCCTCTTGTTCCATCTATCTGGGGGTGTTGGGAGCTGCCTCTTGTTCCATCTATCTGGGGGTGTTTCTAGTGCCAGGCAACCTCACAGCCAAGGGCCCCTATCTTCTGCAGCTCACCTTGTTGCTCTGGAACAAGCGGAAACTATGGCCAGGCCTGGAGCTTGGATCTTGCTCAGGCTGCTGCTACTGTACTGTTGGAAGAAATGTCCTTCTGGGTTCAGCTCCAAGTGGGGAAGAAGACACTGGAGACAAGGAGGCTGCTTGGAAAGATGGTTTAATGGTAACAGGACCAAATGGCTTGAGTCCCGAACAGAAAAGGGGATCACATGCTTCAATGTTGGGTGAAAAAGAAGCGAGAGGAAGAGATGCTGAAAGTTCCTGGCTTTATACTCTCTGTTCAACCCCACCTCTCTGTTTTCTGTTCCTGCATAAGAAACATATTCTGATTGGTTGTCAGACTTCCATGGGGCCGAGTTTGAGTTTCCAGATGCCATGTGGTGAGTTTCTCTGGAAGGCTAATCCTTCCTTTATTATGTAAAGTACACTAGCTCAGGCTTTAATGGCTCATTGGCAAAGGTGGGGGGGGGGCAGAAAGCTGCAGGGAGCTACTCTGTCTTTAAAACATGTTTCTCCCTTTTCACATCCAGGGAAATATAATATTCTGTGTTTTCAATATTTCCTAGGATATTTCATTTTTCTAGGAGTGGGCTAGGTGCTAACTTCCTGCAGCACAATGAGGCAGGAGGCCATGCAGAGTATTGGGATCACCTGTTACCCCTCATGCCTCGGCCAACTGCTGAGTCTGCTTTCAACCCTGAAGCTGACTTGACCGAAGCCATCTTGGAAGCTTCAGTGGTCACACATGCATGCGCGGGTGGTGGGGTGAGTGCGAGGGACCATATGTGCATACGTGGGGGTAGGGCGCATGTAGGGCCAGGGCATCTGCAGGGGGCCTTGCATTGCATTTTGGGGGGTTGCTTTGGCACGCAGTCCTGAAAAAGTTAGCCACCATTGTGCTATCTCAACTATCAGCAGTTGGCAATTTTGGCAGGATGTATTTTGGAGAAGGCTAGCTAACCTTAAATTTAGTGGGATGGAATGGAGTGAAAATTAAAAGGAAGCCTCTTTTTAAAACAGAAAGATAGGTATATTATTTAATATCTGTCTGTATGTATACATGTGCACCTAACAAGCAGTTCTGCTATAAGTGCCAGGTCTTCCAAAACAAATTGGAAGAATTAGGCCCCGCATTTGGGGAAGGTGTTTGTTTGAGAGGAAGGAAACATTCTTTTGAACAATTAAAAGAGGACTGATTTGAAAAGCAAGGGAACAAGAACAGGAAACTAGTCCTTCGTTTTCTCAAGCCATCACACTGAGTCCAATCTGAAAGTAAAGGTGCTATAGCAATTATCTGGAAGGAAGACAAGAAAATCAAGGAGCACTACGACTTCCGCATGGAATCTTATAGTCCTTTACCTTAAATCTGTTCATTTGTTCTTCTCACAGCAATTGCATCCAGAGTGGCTTCTTCTATGATCCATGTTCCTTGAACGACTGCTACTGTTTCGCTCCAAAATTCCATAATGCTAAGTGACAGTTACATAGAAGTGACCAGTCTTTTCTGTTGTTTGGCTCAGGCAATTAACATTCTGAAAAAGCAACTTCCAATCAAAGCAAATAAAATATAACACCCAGAACCCCTTTTACCCAGAACAATATTGTATTTGGAATAGTATACAAAACAAAGAAACCCTATTTTGATTTGAATCCTTGAAATCATGCTTTGGTTAAAGCATGGACAATATAAACCATCTGTTTCATGTACCATTTTACAAATCCCTGAATTTATTACAATATTCAAGTTTGCTTTTTTAATAAAAGTCATGCCAAAACAGATATAAATGATGTGATATAGCTCAAGAACATGACAAAATATATTAGCAAAACTGCATCGAAAAATATGTTAAATATGTTTATATCAGCATTAACAGAAGGCTGATATATAGGCTGTTTTCTCTGACATAGTTAGGGAAAATTAGGACAAAAGCATATTTAAATTTAAGGAAAAATTACTGTAAGGAAAATGGTTGTCTTTGATACTCTGCAGATCAAACAAGCTCTGAATAAACATCCAGCTAAATATGACATATACACAATACACATTACTGTAATCCAAAATGTGATTTATGTACCTTAGTATGTTGTTTGAGTTCAATTACTGTAATTTATTAAATAAGCAATGGTTAAGTATGTTATTGTAAGCCATGTGACTTGTTGAAGTATTGGCTTAGTAAAGTGTGTGACCCAAACCATTGTGACTTAACAATGGCTTATAGCTTGATGTGTCTTATTTAATAAAACATGCCTGAATAGTTTTAACACACTGCATAAACCAAGATCCAGCATACCACAACACAAATTAGCATGAGGTGAACGAGTCTGAATTCTGCATTCATTTACTGCCCATATAACTTGTTAGCGGCAAAACGGAAAGCTGAGGAGTGGAACGGGTGCGATTGCAGCACACGCTTCGCTGTATTATATACCAATATTGGGGGACGACTGTCTAAGCTGAATATACAATCTGTGTTTTAGATGGGAATCAGTGAAGGAGCTGCTGTTCTGACCGAAAAGAAAAGAAACATGTATTTTTATTGACGTTAAAACTGTCAACTGAATGATATAAGGTGAATTTGCGGGTAAACAGAAGAGGAGACAAAACCCGCGCTAGTCTCTAAACTAGCCCTCAGCTATCGATCCCTACTACGCATGTCTCGATTGAACAGAAACAAAGGACCGTTATGCCGTCCGTTAAAGCTGTTGCCTGATGCGCATGCGTAGCTGGTTTTGTTCTAGTTAAAATGGCGGCGCCCGTGGATCTTGAGTTGAAAAAGGTAAAGAAAATCAAAATAGGGCTGGGAGTTGCCTTAAAGTAAGGGGGATTTGGAAGTTAGGGTGGTTGCCCATTATCAGAAGAGTTTATTTGGGTTTTGGTGGTTGGTGTCGCCTCTAGAGAGGGTCTTCTAGGAATTTTAGGCACTTGTGCATTAAGAATATCAGACTTCTTAATATTTAACAGATTATTCGTGGTGGAGCCTTCGAGTCGAGTGCGATGCCTGGTGATTTCATAGAATATCACCAAATTATGCTTGGTGGGTTCATGTGATCCCGCTCCTCTTCCCAAACTGGCGAGTGGTCTCTACGAACTTTTCATATCTGTTTCCCTTCCCCCAGCAATATATCTCTGGAAACATTTTATCTATGAACGGGATTATGGCAACAATTTGTTTCTTATATGATTCAATTTCTATTTAAGTAGTGTCATTGCCTGTTGTTTGAGAATGTTTAAGAAGAATGTTTTGGAAGGAAATTATTTAAATCTTTTGGCTTTAAATTTTAAATTTCATTTTGTATCAAATTCTGAAAATAAAAGAAGGAAAGCATTTTTAATTCCATTTCAAAACTAGTCAAGTGCCAGTCAAATTTAAACGAGGATACTTTTTGTTTTGTATCTACACCAAACTTATAGCTGTAGACGTTTTGAGGAGGTGTTGAGATATGTTTTAACAGTCATATATAAACCAAACCAAGCTAACTTGTCCCAAAATGTAATTCTAAGAGTTTCAGTATCAAATCATGATACATTTATGATACTGGTCACCTAATGACTCTTTCAACCTGGATCAAACTCTCAAATTATTGTAATAAATTATAATACTTACCACCTTTCTGCAGGAAAAATATAAGGTGATTATTATACTTCTGATTTCATCTGTCATTTAGGCTGCATGAAAGACATTAGTTAACTGTATTTGACTGACAAAACTTTCCATATCTTTAAATTTTAATATATCACCCAATTTGAATCTTCAGGATCTGCTTTTTTATAAGAAATAAATTAAATGATCAAAGCAAGTAAAAATCTCCACAGATTGATAAAGCTCATTGAGTCTATACATAGACTCAAGGAGCCAAGGTGGCGCAGTGGTTAAATGCAGCACTGCAGGCTACTTCAGCTGACTGCAGTTCTGCAGTTCGGCTGTTCAAATCTCACCGGCTCAGGGTTGACTCAGCCTTCCATCCTTCCGAGGTGGGTAAAATGAGGACCCAGATTGTTGTTGGGGGCAATATGCTGACTCTGTAAACCGCTTAGAGAGGGCTGAAAGCCCTATGAAGCGGTATATAAATCTAACTGCTATTGCTATTGCTATAACAGAGTCTATATGTCAGTTATAAAGGAGTTTGTAGAATGTAGAGCAAATGTACAGTAGAATGAGTATTACTCACTATTAACATGCATAATTGTTTTTACAATTATATAATGCATGGTAAATATTCTTACTAGTAAACAAATCCTAAAAACTGTGATGCAGGTGCTAGTGGGCAATTCCCATTTTTTCCACATTATTTGAATTAATCTGATTTAAAAAGTGCTATACCAGTTTACTATTTCATGATTGGGATATATTTGTGTTTCACTGCTAAGTATTATTAAAGATACATGCATATTAGTTTTCACCCAGTGTTGTTTCTGGTTTTTTTATTTAATATTTTTTGATATTTGGTGCATATTTTACATGTTTCTTTAATTCATCTGATGTTTAAATATGCAGTACATGCTGTTGTTGAGAGATTGCAGTAGTTGGAAAAGGAGTTCTTACAGGTGGTCCTCAACAGTTCATTTAGTGACGTTCAAAGTTACAAAGGCACTGGAAAAAAGTGACTTATGACCATTTTTCATACTTACAACTATTGCAGTATCCTCCTGGTCACATGATCATAATTCAAATGCTTGGCAAGTGACTCATATTTATAACAGTTGCAATGTCCCAGGATCATGTGATCACCTTTTGTGATTTTCTGACAAGCAAAGTAAATGAGGAAGCCAGATTCACTTTACTAATTTAATTTAACAACTGCAGTGAGTCACTTAACAACTGTGGCAAGCATGGTCATTAAAAAGGGGCAACATTTATTTAACAAAGTGAGTTTTTCATTTATCAACAGAAATTTTAATTGTGGTTGTAGATCAAGGACAACCTGTATAAAGAGACTAAAAGATTTTGTCAAGAGTGAAGACTGTCACAGATATTTTTTTAAATTAGCTACATTTGTATTCTCCATGTCAGGCATTTTCTGAACTTCAAGCTAAGGTCATTGAAACCCAGCAAAAGGTGAAACTGGCAGATATACAAATAGATCAGCTGAACAGAACAAAAAAGCATGCACATCTTACAGACACAGAGATCATGACTCTGGCTGAAGAAACAAGGATGTATGAAGGTATAGGACGAATGTAAGTAATGGTTCTTGTTTGTCATTTATCTTATTTACATTCAATTTTCTTGTTTTCTCATTTTTTTTCTGCAGCATTTATACCAAATTTGTATGATACAGCCATCCATATTGGAGTTGAGTTTAGCATGTCATCTGTACCAAGACTAGGGTTTAAACAAAGATTAACCATAATTTGTAGAATCATTTATTCTTGTTTTATTTAGTATAATCATGTTTTTGCGTATCATATGAATCTAGCATGTTTGTCTCATGGTTAAACAGTTCTTGGTCTGAACTGAAAATAAGGTGGAATATTAGATTATCTTGAGTGCTTAAAAAATGATAAGGGATTGTTTTCTTGTCTACCACGTGTGTTTACTTTGATCTTGATCAGTTACCATGCTCTTGTACATAAAAAAAGGAACAGCTGACCATTAGCAAAGGTAGCTTGAGTCTTTTAGAAGGGCAAAGGCTGCTAAAAAATAGGGACTCTTAGATGGTTCCAGATAGTGATCAACATTTCTGTAATGCATTTTATGGATAAGAGTCTCTCCCATGGTTAATGTTAAACGTGTTTAATGAATGCAGCATATTTCTGATTTCTATAAGGAGACATATCTATTAACTGCTGAGACAAAGTTTCTTTGCTTTAACTTTGTTTCTAATCTGGAAATTACTGTTTTACTTTTGTACACCTTCACGTTACTTTTCGTCCACTGTGATAGTACTACCATATCTGTCAGCAATGCCCCTTGAATTCTACGTAGGGCAAATTTTATAACAAAAGAATGGATGCAAATATGACATACTTTGCAAATATGGCATACCAGTCCTAACCCATATCACCAAGTTGGCCTTCATGAATGCCAAGAAGCAGTAGAATTCTTTTGTTCTTGGGACAACCTAGACCCGTGATGCCACAGGTGGCACATGGAGCCATTTGTGAGGGCATGGAAGGCATTGCCCTGTCAACTCCAGTGCACCAGCTGATTTTTGCCCATTTTTTGCCCTCTGGAGGCTCTAGAGAAGCCGCCTGAAGCCTGCGGAGGAAGAAAAACGGCCCAATGGGCAACCCAGAAATCTGTTCCTGAACTTCCAGTTTGTATGTTGGGCCGTTTTTCACCCCGCCCCCCCAAGGCTCCTACAAAACCTCTGGAGCCTGGGGAGGGTGAAAGTCGAACTTACTGGGCCAACCGGAAGTCAGAATTGGGCCATTTCCGGCCTCCGGGGGGGGGGCATTTTTGCCCTCCCCAGGCTCCAAGAAAGCCATGTGTGCATGTGCATGTGTGGGGCAGCCGGGGGGGCGGGGTCACGTGCATGCCCAGGGGGTACAGCGTGGGGGCATTAAATTATGGGGTGGGGTTTTGGCACTCGAGGCGAGAACAAGGATCTAAGTTTTCACAATTTAATGATTTCCTATAATTGTCAAATCAGTGATAAACCCATTATGCAAAGCAAGTATTTTAAATATTTTCATATTCATTTCCAATCATCTAGTTTCTGAAGTAACCAAATAAGTAATCTCTTCTCAAGAGCACAAGAAGTAGCTTGTGACCCTACAAGATTTGCAAACTACAAAAACAATAATGCTTGTAGTCCCTGTAGCCATCAGATAATTCAAACTGAATGCTTTACATTTGCTGCTATGTGGTGTGCAATTCTGTGCACATAACAACACTTCTACCCTGTAAGTAATTTAATCAAACTTTTTGAATTTTTGACACATTCTCTGATCCCAGGATCAGCTAGAAAGGTACTCTTTGGGAGGAGGATGATTAACCAGTGGAATAGCTTGCCTTCAGTCGTTGTGGATGCTTCATCAATGGAGATTTTTAAGAAGAGACTGGTTAATCAGTTGTCTGAAATGGTATAGGATCTCCTGTTTGAGCAGAGAACTGGACTAGAAGTCCTCCAAGGTCCCTTCTAGCTCTATTCTAATTCTGAAATTGGCTGTCTCTTTTGAGACTTGGCTGAGACTTTGCCAACTTACTATATACACATGTACAGTATGGTTGTTTACTAAATGTAGATAAATTAAAACTCAACCAAGATAACTTGTGAACTTAATCAGTGTGGGATGCTGCTGGTTTAACAACTGGTTCGGTGAGCGTGCGCTTTGTACACGTGTGTTTTGCTTGGGCACGCAGCTCTGAAAATGGAGTTCAGCTGCTTACCTTCCAAGTCAGCAATGGTAAGTAAAACAGCTGGGGGTGGGGAATCAGCTGTGCCGGGCAATTGAGATGAACTAGAAAGCAGGTTTGGTTTGATTTTTCTGTCAGTAAACATTTAAGTATATATTTTTGCTCTGTAGTTACTTAGGAATTACAGAATCATAGAAATGGAATGGACTCAAACTTTGTTCTATGCGGGAATTTATAAATAACTCATATCTAATACAACCCTGTATGGTAAATTGGGCTGAGATGGAGTGGCTGCCCCAAAGTCATCCAGCCAGCTTTCAGGCTTAAAGTAGGACTAGAACTCACAATCTCCTGGTTTCTAGCCTCAGACCTTAACCACTAGATCAAACTAGTTCTATTAAAGCATCTCTCATTCAGCCTCTTCTCCCCAGGCAAGGGAAACCTGCACTTCTCCAGGTGATGGTAGGATGTTCCAGAAGTGGGTTCAATCCTTATTTGCCCAAGAGACTTAGTTGAAGCCATGCCTCCATCCTTCCTGTTTGGCTCCATTCCGACTCAGTCTTGCCTGAATAGAGATGTAAATTTTACTAGCTCGTGTGTTGGTTCCCTTTTTTACATCTTTAAATTTTTCCTTTTTATTTATTTTTGGTATTGGTTTTTGTCTTGCCCTTTGGGGCTTTGGATAGCTCCCTGTGGAATCGGGGGAACGCCGTTGGCAGCGCCGGGTATTGGAGCTCTATTGCGGCTGGCTGGCTGTTGCTGGGCCACCTGGTTGCTGCCCGCTCGTCAGGAGACGAGCTGAGGATGCCTGCTGTTGCCGCTGGTGCTCAGGGGCAGGGGCAGGCTGTCGGCGATGCTGTGGGTGCAGGGATGAGTTGGAGAGCATCGGCACTTCCATGTGGCAGCAACAGTGATCAGCGGGGCTGGGCGCTTTGGCAGGGGCTCATTTGGGGTGGCAGCAGTGTTCGGCCTTGATGGGTGGTCTTGGGGCCGGCTGACTGTCCTGTTGATTGGTGGCTGGCATGCTTTCCGTGAGTCTCGTGGTCCCCGGGGTGGTGGTGGCCATTTTGGTGAGGTTCCCCGGGTGGTGGCCATTATGGTAAGGTCTCCTGGATGGCAGCCATTTTGGTATGGTCCCTTGGGCAACGGCCATCTTGGTGATGTCCCCCGGGTGGTGGCCATTTTGGTGAGATCCTTGTGGCGGCGGTCTTTTTTTTTTGTGCCACGAGGCACCGACCATTTTGTTCACCCTGTTTGGTGAGTCACAAGGGTGGTGGCCATTTTGTTTTCCCTTTTTGCTGGCAAGAGGCTCATTGCAGCTGCTGAGTTATAACTGCAGTCGCATTCGGTGTGAGCTGCAGCTGGACCTTGTTTCTTCCCAATTGGGTCCCTTTTCTGTGGCATGTGTGTGCGCCGGTGGGGGGTTTAGCAGAATGGCTGATTCACCCAGTGAAGGGACCACCAAGGCTGCCTCGTCCTCCTCTTCCAAGAGGAGTTCAAAGAAGAGGAAAGCTTCCTTGGCTAACTCTTCAGCCATTTTGAGCCAGGGTGCCTCCAAGCTGAAAGGGAAGAAGCGGCCTGATGGTGGGGCAAAGAAGCCCAGGCCTGGTGGTGAAGTACCCTTGTCCCTCTCAAGGTCACCTCCACTTTTGAGGGTGGTGCCACTGTCCCCCTCCCCCTCTCCCCCCAGGCTCTCTGATTCTCCAAGGGCTAGTTCAATTTCCCCCCCTCTTTTGGAGGTGGAAGGGGAGGAGGGGGCTGATCATCCTTTTGCATGCTTAGAACCTGTTTCAAGGCTGGCACAAAAGCAAAGACTGACTCCTAGACCTGGCCCCAGCCATTTTGAGAGTGAATTCGATAATTTGCCTAATAACATTCAATTCTTATTCATTGGGCCATTGCCCATGGCATAGCTCTTCAGGGACGATCTCCTGACCAGGCTGATGTGGAACTGCTGGCAGCCCGGCGTAAGATGGCCCTGGGGCTAGTTGCTTCCTCTGGCATGACGCAGAGGGCTGTGTCCCCCTTGCTGAGGAGTGAGCTGTCTGTCCCAGAGGAGGAAGAACAGAAGGAGCTGGAGCTCTCTGATGATGAGTGCTTGGAACCTGATGTTCCTGTGTTTGCGGGCTTGTTTTCCCCGGGTTTGTTTCGTTCATTGCTGTTCAAGGCCAGGAGGACAGCGGTTGTTGAAACGGAGGCAGAGAAGCAGAAGAAGAAGGACAAGGAGACGACGGTCGTGGCCTCAACGTCTAAGAAGGCTCTTGACAAACGGAGGTTCTTTGCACAACCTGCTGCCAAAAGGAGGAGATTCCTGTGCCCAAATTGTTCCTGGATGTAGTCCAAGAGCAGTGGGCCAAATCAGGTACCTTTCCTACACCAGGTGGGAACGATAGGTGTTTCTATAATATGGAGCCTAATTTCTCTCAAGCTCTGCAGGTCCCAATGGTGGATGCTCCTGTGGCAGCCTTGGCCTCCCCGGCTTCCCTGGTCGCGAGCGATGTGATGGACAACTTGAAGGCAGAGGATAAGAGGATTGAACTGGCCTTACGTAAGACCTTTATGGCTGTCACGTGGGCGATTACAGCTGCTTCCTCAACGTCCTTCTTCAACCGTGCAACGTTGATATGGCTGGAACAAATGCAGGAGAGGGTACCTTCGCATGATATGAGGTTGCTGCAGGACATCAGCAAAGTCATCGCTGCAACACAGTTTTCGGCAGACGCCTCCTTGCACACCATTAAGTTTGCCTCCAGGGTTCTTTCCTCCTTTGTTTCAGATAGGAGGATGGTGTGGCTCCGAAATTGGCAGGCAGACGCTAAGGCGAAGTGGAAGCTGGTGGCAGCCCCATACACGGGGAAGAACCTGTTGGCAACGTCTTGGACCTGATTCTTATTGAGGATAAGAACAAATGTAAGGTTTTGCCTCCCACGGCTAAGAAGCAGGAACGCCGTTTTACACCTTATACAGGCCTACCTGTAGGGGTTCAGATAATGATTATCAGTACCAGCCCAGGGGTTTTCAACGGCGCCAGGACAGGGGACAGAATAGATCTTCCTACAGGGACAGGTCCCGGTTTCAACCTCAGAATAAGCGGCCCTTTCAGGGAGCAAGCAGACGCCATTTCTGCAGAAACAAATAATTGGTGTTGGTAGCTCCCATAGGTAGTGGGTTGGTGTTGTTTGCTGACCATTGGGAGGATATTATTTCTGATCTCTGAGTCCTGAATACGGTTAGATTTGGCCTGCGATTGGAATTCCTTTCCACAACTCCGAATTTCTTCCGAACTTTCAAATCTTCCAAGTGTAAAACAAAGAGGGACCTTATGTGTCAGGCGATTGCACATCTGGTGGAGATCCAAGCTGTTGAGTTGGTTCCACAGGAAGAAAGGAGCAGGGGGTTCTACTCCAACCTCTTTGTGGTTCCGAATACTTTGGGGGTGGGGAGGGATGGAGAGCGATTCTAGACCTTAAAAGATTGAATTGCTATCTGGTATATAAAAGGTTCAAGATAGCTTCTCTTCGTTCTATCCTGGAAGGTCTTAGGGATGGTGATTTCTTGGCTTCCTTTGATTTAGCGGAATGTTGCATATTCTGATATTTCACCAACATAGAAGGTTCCTTAGATTTTCCTATGCTGATATCCACTACCAGTATAGGGTTCTGCCCTTTGGACTCGTGTCGGCACCCAAGACCTTTAAAAAGTGCTGGTGGCCCTGGCAGCTCACCTCAGGTCCATCCCAATCAGAATACAATGCTACCTGGATGACATCCTTCTCCAGGCAGAGTCACCAGATCGGCCCTGTAGAGATATGGGTTCTCTGTTAATTTTCAAAAAAGTCACCTGAGCCCCACCACCAGATTGCTACATCTGGGGGCAGTCATAGATACTGCTGCAGGGATAGTTTTCCTGTCCTAGGATCACAGAACTGGCCTGGTGAAACTGGTTCGCCAGGTGCAGAAGGAGAAGCGCGTGCCCATTGTCATCTTGTCTCAGTTGTTAGTTAAGATGATCTCATGTATAGATCTTGTTCCCTGGGTGAGGCTTCATGCTAGGACCCTGCAATGGTTCTTGCTCCCATACGAGAAGGGCAAGCATAGTGTTTCTCATTTTCCTGTTAGGGTTTCCCCTCAAGTGCAGCTCTCTCTGAGGTGGTGGACCTCCCCAGCCTTGTCTAAGAGGTGCGTGTTCAAGGAACCGCAGAGGCTCAGGCTGACCACTGATGCAAGCCTTTATGGCTGGAGGGCTCTGCTGGGGACGCAGCTGGCCAAGGGCCGCTGGTCACCCTCAGTTCTTACACATAACATTAACTGGCTGGAATTGTGGGCAGCTCATCTGGCCCTTCACCACTTTCAGGCCCTTTTTAGCACACAGTCATGTCCTGCTGCTGACAGACAACGTGATCGTGAAGGCACATGTGAACAGACAGGGAAGGACGCATTCTAAGGCCCTCTGGGAGGAGTCTCAGAGGTTGGGCGGAGAGGTACCTGTTGTCCATCAACATAGAACACATCTCTAGAGAAGCGAACCACCAGGCGGACTGGCTCAGCAGGGCCACGGTGAACCAGATGGAATGGCAACTGGATCCAGAGCTGTTCAAGGAGATTTGCCGGAGGTTCGGACACCAGAGGTGGACCTCTTCACGTCCCCGGAAAACATCCAGCTCCCCAGGTTTTTCACACGGTTCCCGACTCGGGGAGCGGAGGGGAGCAGTGCCCTGCACAGCAGGTGGCCCCAGGGGCTACTTTATGTGCTCCCCCCTCTTCCTCTCATAGTTCTCCTGGGAAAGATAGTTTCAGAGGGGGCAGAGGTTATGGTCGCTCCATACTGGCCCTGCAGACCTTGGTTCACACACCTAATAGGTCTGTCCACTGCCAAACCCTGAAGGATCCTGCTGGAGAGGATCTCCTTCGCCAGGGGGTCCTGGTCTATCCGGAGCCTCAGTGGCTCTGGTTGACCGCCTGGTGTTTGAAAGGGGGCTCTTGAGGGAGGTGAACTTCTCAAGGGTGATCCAGACCATCGTCGCTTCTAGGTGCCCCTCCATGGCCAGGATTTACAACGCCACGTGGTCTGTGTTTTGCAAATGGTGCCACATGGCACACGTGAACCCCAAAGACCTGTCTCTGCCGTACATCCTGGAGTTTCTCCAGGATGGCCTGGAGAAGGGTCTGTCTCATAACGTGCTCCGGAGATAGGCGGTGGCTCTGCCCACTGTGTTGGGGCTGGATGGTAGGGAGAGCCTGGGACGCCACCTGGTTGTTAAAAGGTTTATCAAGGGTGGCTAACCTTAGGCCCCCGGTGGTTCACAGGTTCCCATGTTGGGACTTGTCCACTATTCTCTTGGCTCTCATTAAAGATCCCTTTGAGCTGTTGAGGATTATTTCCTTGCAGTTTCTCACATTGAAGGTGGCCTTCTTGGTCGCCATCATGTCTGCAAGGAGGATATCAGAGCTGGGGACTCTGTCAATGAGGAAGGACCTCTGTGCCTTCCATCCCAACACAGTCGTGCTGAGACTTGATCCCACTTTCATTCCCAAGGTTTCATAGGGCTCAGGAGATAGTTCTCCTGGATTTTTGTCCCAATCCCACAGGGAGAAATCCTGGCATAAGTTGGATGTGCGGAGGGCTCTCCGTATCTACATCAAGCGGATGGCATCCACTAGGAAGACGGAGCCATTATTTGTCTTATTCCAGCCATCTACTGTGGGATCTAGGGTGTCACCTTCCACCATTGGGCGTTGGCTGCGAGCTTGCATTGCTCGGGCATATGAGGCACGGGGTATACCTGTACCCCAGGGGATCACTGCGCATTCGACTAGGAGCGCTGCTATCACGGCTGCATGGAACACTCAGGCCCCAGTCGGGAATATTTGCAGGGTGGCTACGTGGGCTTCTCCATCACCCTTCGTAAAGCACTATCAGTTGTATGCTTTCATGTCCGCCGAGGTATTTTTTGGACAAAGGGTGCTTCAAAGAGTGCATACGGACTACGGCCCAGTGAGTTCCTCACCCTAGGGACTGTTGCTATGGTATGTCCCACTTCTGAAACATCCGCCATCAGCTGGAGAAGGAACGTTGGTCCTACCTGAACATTCTTCTGATCGTGGTGCAGGACGGTCCATATCCCTCCCTGTCAGTTAGGTCCGTAGACCATGGGGCTGGGCGAGCTGCAGGGCAGGATCTGCTTTTCTTTTGTCCTCTAGTTGGAACTGTGTTTCATTGGAATGGAGCCAAGCAGGAAGGAGCTGGAGGCGTGGCTTCAACTATGACTCAGTCTCTTGGGCAAATAAGGATTGAACCCACTTCTAGACCATCCTGTGCCATGTTGAGAAGAATGTTCAGGTAGGACCAACATTCCTTCTCTAAGAAATTGGTTCTGTACACTTAGTGGAATGAAGCGTTGCCTAATATTCAAGTTGAATTTGCTTTCTTGTAATTCAAAACTATTGCTTTGTGTTTTGCTCTCTGGAGTAATACTTCCTCATGTGATCTTTCCTCAAGTATTAGAAGAATATTATCATACAGTCCCTGTCATATTTTCTTAAAACTGTAATCTGATTTTTTTTCTCATAAGTTTTGGTTTCTAGTATTCTATCAATCTGTTTATTTGCATCTGTTTCAATTTGTCTGAATCCCTTTTAACAGGTGGTGCTAAAACTAGATAGTACTTAATATAGAATCTGACTAGAGCAGAACAGAATGGAAATATTTACGTCCCTTAATTTGGGCAGTTTAATTTTATTGTGAGCCAGTCCTGTATTTCACTTTTTTGGCAACAATAATTTATAGTTTTCTCTTGTTGTGCTATGTTTAATTTTTTTAAATCAAGCCAAATATCTCCCATTCTGTGATTGCTCCCCCCCCTAAAATTGCATATGTTTATTAAATTTAATGTTATTTTCAGACAGAATCATCTTTCTGTCTGCTAGATTAATTATTTCTTAAAATTTATTATATCCTGACTTTCAGAATAGCAATCTTTCTAAAGCAGTTTGCAAGTAATATAAACTTTTGTAAATGCAAAGCCAAATAAATATTTCTAAAATCTTTCCTGTGAATATCTGGTTCTAGTAGCCTGTTGGTTTGTTAAAGGTAAGGAAAGAATCTATTAGTCCCAAGATGGGAACCTGTGAACCACCAGGGGCTTAATAGATGTTTGTTGCATATCACCCCTTTCTCTTCATGGCTAGTTTCTGCCAGCACTCCTACCTCTTGCTACTTTGTTTATAAGAAAGTCTTTTTAAAAAAAATTATATGTTTGGTTTAAGTTTCCTAAAAAATCAAGAATTGCTGCATGGTAATTTATTTATCTATTTCCCTCCTTTATTTTTTTGATCAATAACAGCTAACATATTTAATACTCCTTTATTCTCCTATTTTCCTGATACAGCAGCAACTCTGTGAGGTGAGTTGGGCCGATAATGACTGGCCCAAAGTTACCAAGCTGATTTTCATGGCTAAAGTAGGATTATAACTCATAGACTTCCAGTTTCTAGCCTGGTGCCTTAACCACTATGCCTAACTGGTTCTTCAAAGTTCCCATTATATGCCAACTGCCAGGAGTTTGATTCTGACTGGCTCAAGGTTGACTCATCCTTCCATCCTTCCGAGGTTGGTAAAATTAGGAGCCATATTATTTGGGGGGGGGGGGATATGCTGACTCTAAACCGCATAGAGGGCTGTAAAGCACTGTGAAGTGGTATATACAGTAAGTCTAATTGCTATTACTATTTCCACTATATATAGTTATTGTTCCATTTTTGTTAAATTACCCTTGCTCCATCATCTAAAGTAGAAAATCGACAGCAAACTAAAAGTTAGACACTAGATTTACAATGTTTGTCTCCCCAAAGATGTCAGGATATTTCACACCTCATCACTTGTATTGAATGTGTCTTTGAAATATATGCACTATGCAAAATAGCTTGCCCCATCCTGAATGAAGTTAGTCCTTGATGGACAATGAGCTTTAGTAGTGGCTTTGTAACTTCACTAGCAGAATACTTCATATATAAACTTATCTGACCAGAAAGCTCATATAGAATGCATTAGATATTCACATAAGCATCTGAAAGTCACTAGTGGGCAGAATTTTTTGGCTTCAAGACTTTTGCAAAGACCAAACAAGTAGTAGTCTGTCGAATCTTGTGGAAGAATGTTACAAAGAGCAGGGACTGCTACTGAGGTGTGTTGGCTTGGCCTTGTTAGATGGCAACATTTAAGAGAAAAGGCCTGGAGTATGCCCACCCTATCAGACTTAGTAAAATAGGTAGATACGTTTAGGGCAGTGATGGGCAACCTTTTTGGCGTGGTGTGTCAAAAATCGGCAAAAAATCGAGCATAACTCGCGTTGTGTGTCACTTCGACAAAAACATAATTTTGCGCAATTTATAGTTTAAACTACAAAAATATATAATTGCAATATAATTGTATTTAATAAACCAAAAACAAATTATTTAACATAGCTGCTTAGTAACTTCTTTGTTCATCAGTCGATTTCGTATGTTGCCCTTGATATTATTATCAGTATCACTTACCAACGGTCCTGCTTAGCAACCAAAATGTTGGCTCAGAAACTCTGGCATTGAAGCGTGCAAGTCTTAAAGCTGTCAAGTTACAAGAACCTTGCACCCCTAACCCTTTAGGAAAAAAACCCCAGGGGTCTTCAAACCTGACAGCTTTAAGCCTTGTGGACTTCAACTCTTCAACTAAAAGAGAGACTGATAAATATTAAAAAAAATAAAACCAAAAAGCAGCTACTGCGGTGGCTTAGAATTTTACTCAATTACTGTTGAGCCCATGGAAAGTTCTGCAGCCCCAGGAGCAAAGGAAGGGGGACGGAGAGAGAGAGGGTGGCTGTTTGGGGTGCTTGAAACCACCTGGCCCTCCCCAAAGGAAACCCTCATTTGCAGGATGAGCCTCGACTGGCTCTGCCCAGCGGGGTTACCCCAAGCGCCATTGGGCAGCGACGGATGCTTATCCTTTTTCCTTCGGCTGCTTCAGCTGGGACTTCAGACACCCCAAGGGAGGGACTTTATCGGGCCTCCCCCTCCCCACCCTTTGAATGAAGGTGTGATATGGCTCCTCCATCCCTGCTCTTTAACCCAGCCAGAATTACAGGAGGGCTGCCCCCGTTCTGCTTTCCGGGGTGGATCTTAGCCGAGGGATGCCAAGACCCCAGAATGGGTGGGGGGTGGGGGAAGAGCTTCTTGACGGAGGCCACGATCGACTTTTGGAAGTTGTGTTTTCGTAAAATAAGATTAACCTTTGGATGTGTTTGTTCCGCTCGGCCAGCGGCGTTTTCTCCCACTTAATCCCGGCGGATCCTGATATCTGAGCTGGAAAACTGCAACCCCCCGGAAATGATGACGCCCCGCTGAATAGCTGGGACTTGCAGAAAAAGGCTGCAGAGAGAGAAGCGTTTGATCCGTAATCCGTCTGTGGGGGGCGCTGGGGACAGGCCGGGCCCCTTCTTCCCACCTCTATCCCCCCCCCACTCTTGAGGGACAAGCCCTTTCCCCTGTCCCAATGGTGGAATTTGAGGCTACCTCTGCTTTCCCTCTCCCTCTCTCAGTTGTGCAGCAGCGGCAGCGGCAGCTCTCAGCCTGGGCGGCAGCGTCACGCAGGCTGTGGAAGGAGGAGGAGGAGGAGGAGGAGGAGGGAACCAACCAAAGAGAGGCTTTTACCGAGTCTGCGCCCCACAGCCAGGACCGTCCTGGCGCCTCAAGCCGCGTTTCTTCCTGCAAAGCCCTTCTGGCGTCAAGCGGAACTCTCGGGTTGCCCGAAGGGCTTTGCAGGAAGAAACGCGGCTTGAGGCGCAAGGACGATCCTGGCTGTGGGGCACAGACCCGGTAAAAGCCTCTCTTTGGTTGGTTCCCTCCTCCTCCTCCTCCTCCTCCTCCTCCTTCCACAGCCTGCGTGACGCTGCCGCCCAGGCTGAGAGCTGCCGCTGAAACAAGTTTGGAGAGCATGTGCGTGTCACCCGAAATGGCTACGCGTGTCAGCACTGACACGCGTGTCATAGGTTCGCCATCACTGGTTTAGGGAAAGTTATTATGGCCAATAACCTGATCCTAGCCCATGTAAGATTTTAAAGATGATCACTAACACATCATTTTGTACTTGTAAAAGAACTGAAATCCAATGCACATGGCAAATCATAGGGAGTCAAAACTGTGCCATTGTATTTTGGACCAATTATAATTTTGGAATAGTTTTCAAAGGCAGCTTTCAGTAATCCAACCAGAAAGTGACTAGGAAGTGACTAGGGCCTGAGTGACTATGAGCAAAGACCTCCCAGATCAGTTATGATCAATTGGTATGCAAAATGAATCTATTCAAAGGCTCCTTGACACATGCAAATTTTGCACTTCTGTTTGGGGCAAGACTCAAAGATGTACTTCACCAGATTCATAACACAGAAGGGAGCAATTCTAAACATGCTTGTCATGACCACGTCCTTATTTTAGAAAACTCATATACTGTATTGCTGCATTCCAAAATTATTCTTTGTTTGCAATAATAACATACAAATTAAAAATATTAAAAATAAAAAAAATACAAACAGAAACTCCCACCTAATTGCAAACATCACTCCCACTTTTTCAGACCACTCTTTTTGCAGTCTTTACACATTCTGTGGGCCATAGATATTTTCATTATTTGGATGAATTCAAATGAATTCTGTTTATTATCCACATATTCCAAGAGTGTATCTGAAACACCACCAATATTCAGATACAGTATTACACAAGGTACACATTCATCATAGTACTCAAATTAAAATGCTGATGTCAGTTCACAAATAGTCCAAGTAGCAAACTCGACATTAGTGTATATGCTTATATCGGGCCACATAAGTCTTTCAAAAGAAATGAACTAACTGAATTAAAATGTACTGGCAAAAAGCC
Source organism: Thamnophis sirtalis (assembly GCF_051295495.1). Classification (NCBI taxonomy): domain Eukaryota; kingdom Metazoa; phylum Chordata; class Lepidosauria; order Squamata; family Natricidae; genus Thamnophis; species Thamnophis sirtalis. The sequence goes on from NW_028261388.1 coordinate 69,668,045, forward strand.
AAAATGCTGAACTGTCCTCTCAGTAACAGATATTGCTTAGACTAATTTATCATCATCTACTTCGTATTTCTGGTTTTTCTTTTATGAAGCTGCAAATAGGTTTTGTTGAAAATATCCCTATTAAACCTAAATATCGGAAGATAGCACACAACTGCTAGATAGTGATTGGTGAATTGGTGATGAAATATTAGACAGGAGAATTTTAATGTGCATAATTTTTCTGAATCTATTTCTGAAACTTGTATCAGATTCAGTAATGAACCTCATGTTACATTGAAAATGCTTTGTTCCTATGTAAGTATGTATCTAATTGCTCTATATTCTTGCTCTGTAACATCTTTTTATGATGTTCAGAGTCTAATCATACTAAACCTTTTCTGAAGATTGCTAATCCTATGTGCTTTACTATGTTAACATCAAAAACATTTGTGTGGTTTAATTTCTCTATTTTTAAATTGATAGACCAAAGCATCTCTTTATGCCTTAATATAATATATACTCCATTTCAAATTTGTGCTATAGGAATTTGGTACTTAAGCAATAGCTTTGCTATTTGCAAAACTAAAGTTGTACTAAATGTTACCTAAAATTTAACTTGATATAAAAAAATCAACCTCTCTGTCTCTCTTCACAACCGCCCCTAAACATAGATTTGGAATGGAACTAAATATCCGATTACAAAAACAGCAGAGCAACAACATAGCTAGTAAATGGATTGTTAACTATGAGATACAAAGGAGTAATATCAATAATCCATGTTTAAATTCAAAAAGTTAATAAGATGTTGTTTAGTGATCAGAATTGGGACTGCAAAGAGGTTGCTAAGTGAAACTGCAACTTATGATTTTACTACAGTTTTCCTTTGCTTTACAGACCTACAAAGATCATAGATGCAAGGAATGGTCTTAAAGTTACATTTTCATTACTGTTATAACTGAGAATGGTCATTAAATGAGGACTACCTGTAAATGGAAGCTGGCATATTTTTCCTTAACAGTAATTATGAATTTTCCGCTACAGCTGGGTATTTTGAAGTTAACTGATACTAATGTGAAAGAGACACTCAAAATCACAGCACTGAAAAAGACTAATCACTAATACACAACCCCTTCTTGCATTAATCCAAATTAAACTACCCATAACAATTTCCAGTCTCTGAATACAGTGGTACTTTGGTACTCAACTGCTATGAAACTCAACCTTTTTGACCTATTTGACACAAAAATATTGTCCTGGTACTCATTGTTTGTTTGGGCCTCAATGCACAAGCTAGAACTGTGATGGCCAACCTATGGCACACAGGTGGCACGTGTAGCCATATTTTAGGGCACACAAGGTGTTGCCCTATGACAATTCCAGCGTGTATGCGCACGCTGGCCAAGTGATTTTTGGCCTTCCAGAGGGCCAGGGTAGCTGTTTTCACCCTCCCAGGCTTCAAGAAACCCTGTGGATGGTGAAAAATAGGCCCAACAGGCCTACCGGAAGTCCCAAGGCTTCGGTGAGGCCTGCGCGCATGCACGGGGAAGAAGCAGTGTGTGTTGTGTGCGCATGCACCAGGGGGGAAGGGCATTGCATTATGAGTGTGGACATGCACGCATGCGCTATCGCGCACGCACCCTTTTGGCACCCGAGCAGAAAAATGTTCGCCATCACTAAGCTAGAACTTCTTGGTGTCAGCTGTGTTGTGACTTGCTACATTATTTCTTATAGGAACATTTTTTTTGGTATTCATTCCAACGTCCTAGTATCAGTTAACAATGAATACCAAGGTACCACTGTATGTTGAGTGTCAGGAAGTATACTGGGTAATTTCTGGGTAATTCAGGCAATTCAGATTGTTCTAACTACATTAATGTTAGTAATTTATTAAGTTCAATGTACAGGTAGTCTACTTAACAACAATGCATTTAGTGACCATTCAAAGTTACAATGGCATTGGAAAAGGTGACTTATCAATGTTTTTCATACAGATCAATGCATCATCTATATGGTCATGTGATCAAAATTCAGATGCTTGGCAACTAGCACATAGATGGTTGCAATGTCTTGGGTTATGTGATTATCTTTTGCGACCTTCTGACAAGCAAAGATAATGGAGAAGCCAGATTTACTTCACAACCTATGTTACTAACTCAATGACTGCATTGATTTGCTTAACAACTGTTGTAAAAGGTCATAGGTCATAAAATGGGAGAAACTCACTTAACAAAAGTCTCACTCAGCAACCTAATTTTTTGGCTCAATTGTCATAAGTCAAGGATTACCTGTATATGTTTATACAAGTTTAATGCATTATTATTAATTTTAAATTGAAATTGAGTATTCAGGGCTTCTAGCCATTATTCCATTACCTGCCATGTAGAATGATAAAGAAATGCATTCTTTTGTGCAATGTTCTTACAGGAATTTGAAGATTGTCTCATCTCCCTTCTTCTTGTTTCATGTTTAAAATAGATATTTATGAAGTTTCTATTATTAATCAATAGTACATTTTAATAATAAAATGTCTTTAAAAACCTATCTGAGTCTTCATTTAACAGTGCCATTTTGTTTCAATCATTATTTTAAAGCTACTCTACCATTTTTATAAAGGATTGCAATACGAGCAGTAGTATAAATCTACCATTCAGTTAATCGTCTAGCTATGCAAAAACACTAATTTGGAAGCCATATGGTTATTTCTGTTTCCTTAAGTCATGTAAATATATAAGAGTTGTAAACAGCTCTCATTTCTCAAGCAGGCTGATTCAAATATTAGATATAGTAAGACAGTGTTATTGGGGTAAGTAGCGCTGGTCTCTTTTTTGCTCTGTAAAACTATATGTCATCATTGCATCTTTTTGCTAAGAATAAATTATAGATTTCACTTGAAGAAGGCAAAGGATTGGATAAGTAAATAGCTAAAGCAGATCACAAGAGGATTAACATTTATCAGAGAAAGTCTCCAGGAAGTAGAGAATCAAAGAACCATGAAAATGTTTCACTTCTCATCCAGAAAACTTCACTTGATTAACAAGATCGATCAGTGATCACCTTGAACATAATGCAGTCATTATCAGAAGTTAGCATAGGTTTTGTCATGAAGTCTTGACAGATCAATCTCACCTCATTTTTTAAATTTTCCTGCTAGATTGCAGGAATGCTGGAGATATAAAATACCATGATTTCAATGCAACATTGACAATTACATCATAACCTTTTGATTAAAAAAGTGATCTAAAGTGAGCTGGATGATATGACAAACAAATTAATACTGTGTTTCCCCCAAAATACGACCTACTCCAAAAGTAAGTCCTAGCTTGATTTGTACACATGCACCCAACATAAAACCTACCCCCAAAATAAGCCCTAATTAAGACCCCATATCATTTTTATGCATATTTTCCACCTCCAAGGTGTATAAATTTGAATGCTTATTGGATATAAGTACAAGATGTTTAGTACTCAGAGACATGGCCAAGGTAAGGAAGAGTGAAACCCAACCACTGAACAAGATGCATAAGTTGAAATGGCAAGACTGGGTCAAGAAATATCTGAAGACAGATTTGTCAAAGGTTTTATGGATTGATGAGATGAGCATTCCGGAAACCGAAAGAGCAGCCGGCTGGCGCACAGGTGCACACCAGGAAGATGATATTCTGGTTTCCTGTGCATGCATGCACACTGGCTAACTAGTTTCCACGCACGCATGGCCACCAGAAGCCGGAAGAGCAGGTGTCCTGTGTGCATGCACGCGCTGGAAACGGGAAGACAAAATTTTATTAAATTGAACGATTTAAAACATGTTTTTAAACAAGAACATCATATTCTTCCAGTTGAAAAAGATTTTTGGGAAGATGGGTAGCCATATGCATATCAATTTAATGTATGCTAGAGGTGTTGTGAATTAAATCTTCAAAATTTGTAGTGGAACAAAAAATGATCCAGAAATATAATTTTAATTATGGTGGTTACATTTTCAGATAATCACCTTGCATTTATTAGTTGTTGTAGCCCTATTAAGAATCTTTTATGTGTTGTTTATATATGCTTTTCAATATCTTTTTACTTTAGTGGTGAATTAAATTTCAGGATGAAATGTTAAGTTTTAAATTCTTACTGTACTATTATAGCTCTTTAATTTTTAAAAAAAATATTTGAGTAAGTCTTAAATCCTGGATGCTGCCTGGACAAGTCCATGAAATTGGTTTTTATTGTTTTCTTCAGGGAACTGAGAGAGAGGATGAATAGCCTATCACGCAGCTGGCTTTGTGCCTAAAGCTGGATTAGAACTCACTATCTCCTGGTTTCCAGCTTGGTGCCTTTAACCATTACACCATAGTGGTTTTCAAGTCTGGGTATTGATAGTCTCGTGAAAACAAACTTTTTCCAGTTTGTTGCTATAATATATTTAACTACTTGACAAAAACTGTCTTGAATAGCCAGAAACCTTATACAGTGAAACTCAATAACTTTACTATGCATTAAAATTACTTCTGCCATTTTATATGTTTTGCTGCAGGAGCCAATATACCAATATACAAAAAACTCTGAACTTTTTTTGGTCATTTACAGGACTGTATCTGTAAATGTTGAATAAAATTGATTGTTTTGTTTTCTTCTCCCTTCATACTTTTGTAGGTTTATCCTTCATCCCAAAGAAGTAATTCACAACCAGCTCTTAGAAAAACAAAAAATAGCAGAAGAAAAAATCAAGGAATTGGAGGTATGTTTGAAATATCTAAAATGATTGTATGTATGTATATGTATCAATGTATGTATTTTGCATTCTTTATATCAGTGATGGCGAACCTTTTCAGCACCAAGTGCCCAAACTGGAACATGTGTGCATGTTTTTGACTGGAGTGCCAAAAATCCGAAGACAAGCTATCTGGTGCGTGCATGCATGCTTGTTTTTTGGCTGTTTTTCGGGCCATTTTCAGAACATTTTTCAGGCCTGGAAAATGGCCCAAAACCAGCCTGAAAACAGCCCTAAAAAGGCTACCAAACAGCCCGGAAAACAGCCATTATTGGGGCTGTTTTCAGGTCGTGAAGACCAGCTGGCTGGCAGGCATGAGGAGCAGCTGGCGATGGCACACGTGCCCACAGAGAAGGTTCTGTGTGCCACTTCTGGCATGCGTGCCATAGGTTTGCCATCACAGTTCTATATGGTTTATCTGCATGAAGTGCCTTTGCAGAATGGAAGTTTCAGTATGGGACAGCTAGTAGTATTTCTTGTTTTACAATTGTGTCTAGAAATTCCCTGTGAAGCCTGAGAAAACACAGAATATAAAAGCATAATTGGTCTGCGGTTAAAAAGAAAGAGGTTTGCTTGTCAGAAGATTGCAAAAGCTGAACACTGCAACCGTCATAAATATGAATTGTTACTAAGTATCTGAATTTTCATCACATAACCATAGGGATGCTGCAATGGTCATAAATTTGAAAAACGGTCATAAGTCACTTTTTTCAGTGGTATTGTAACTTTGAACGATCATTAAATGAACTGTGGTAAGTCGAGGACTACCTGTATATAGTCCTCAACTTACATCAGTTCATTTAATGACTATTCATGTACTTTGATGTAAAATAAATATCCATCTTTTTCATAGCTAAAAGTAAATAGTTTGATTGAATTAGTATAGGACAGTGGTGGAAAACCTTTTTTGCCGTGGGTGTGAAAAGCATGTGCGCTATTGTGCGTGTGCCTACCCCATAATTAAATGCGTGCTGTGCCCCTGCGCATGCACGCATGACACCGCTGCCCGTGCATCTGTGTATGGCTTTCTTGGAACCTGGGGAGGGCAAAAATTGCCTCCGCCGCCACTCTGGAGCCCGGAAATGGCCCTTTTTCTGACTTCCAGTGGGCCCTGTAGGTCCGTTTTTTGCCCTCCGCAGGCTCCAGAATCTTTCTAGTAGCCTGGGGAGGGTGGAAACGGCGTCCTCCACACACACACACACACACACACACACAGACACACACACACGAGGATGTCCAGAGGCCAGAAACAGCCCGTTTTCTGACTTCCAGTGGGCCCGTTCGTTTTTCACCCTCCCCAGGCTCCAGAGGCTTTCTAGGATCCTGGGGAGGGCAAAAAACGGCCCAACACGCAAACCAGAAGTTCAGGAAAGGACTTCTGGGTTCTCATTGGGCCATTTTTCTCCTCAGGAGGCTTCTCTGAAGCCCCTGGAGGGCAAAAAACAGCCGGAAAGTCCATTCCCAAACCGGAAGTCCATTCCCAAACTTTCGGTTTGCACATTGAATGGTTTTTTGCCCTCTGGAGGCTTCAGAAAAACCTCCAGAGGGTGAAAGGTGGCTGAAAATCAAGGCTGAAAATCAGCTGGCGCATGCGTGCTGGACCTGACAGGGCAACACCCCACGTGCCCTCAGAAATGGCTCCGTGTGCCACCAGTTCGCCATCATGAGTATAGGAACTTTCCCTCCCTCCCCACTGTGGTGTTTTAGTACAAATGTTACATTGCTAATTCTGGAAGTGCCCAATGCTATCTTGAGTTTCCTAGCTCCTTCTCTCCCCCCCACTCAAAAAAAAGATCTGATCTATTGTAGGCTTTATGGGGATGCTGACTTCATTTTCCAGCAGGACCTGGCACCTGCCCACATTGCCAAAAGCACCAAAACCTGGTTCAATGACTGTGGATTACTGTGTTTGATTGGCCAGCAAACTTGCCTGACTTGAACCCCATAGAGAGTCTATGGGGCATTGCCAAAAGAAAGATGAGAGACCTGAGACCGAACATGTCAGGCCTCTATTGAAGCATCCTGGTCTTCCATAACACCTCAGCAGTGCCACAGACTGATAGCTTCCATGCAACGCCTCATTGAGGTAGTAATTGCTGCAAAAGGGGCCCAAATCAAGTACTGAGTACATATGCATGCTTATACTTTTCAGAGATCCGATATTGTTCTATGTACAATCCTTGTTTTATTGATCACATGTAATATTCTAATTTTCTGAGATGGTGGATTTGGGGTTTTCATGAGTTGTAAGCCATAATCATCACAATTATGACAAATCACGGTTTGAACTATCTTGCTTTGCATATAATGAGTTTATCTCATATTTTAGTTTCACCTTTTAAGTTGCATTACTGAAATAAATGAACTTTTGCACAATATTCTATTTTTTTCAAGTTTCACCTCTAATTTTGATGTAGTCTATAGGAAATTTTGCAAGTCAAACTGACATGTGCAGTTTACAGTGAGTTGTGAAAGTCAGAAATTGTTCCTGGGCATCTCTAAACCTCTTTGGTAAACCCCTGTGAGATTACAAAAATATTGACTTGGCTTTTGTTTGCTAAATTGTTCTTTACTGAAATAAGCCCTGTCCCAAATGCTATTAGTTGTACCATTGCATTATGCAAATTTATTATTTGTAAATCCACTTCTTAGTGTTGTAGTCTTGATCACTAGAAAACCAGCCAATGATCTTTGAATTTTTAACATGCAAATCATAAGCATCATGATTAAAATGCTAAAGGGAAAGAGGTTTGTTTTGAGCAGCCTGAAAAGTAGTAGTTGTTAGAAGAAAAATTTTAAAATTTCATTTTAATAAACATAATTGACAAGTAAGCAAAATATAATTTGAAGAAAGTGTCATCTAATTTTATTTTGTATTTAAATGTTACATTTCAGGAAAAACAAAGTGGAATGCTCTAAGGATATGGAAGGAAGTGATTAGGGCTGTGTGTTTTTATTGTTAGTGGTAGATAATTCTCTGTTCTGTACTATTCTGAGCTTGTTTAGTTGCTGGGTGTTGTCAGACTAGGTAGCTAAAAATAACAAACAGTAGGAGGTTGCTATGAGATGGCTGTAACTTGCTGGATTGATTTTGCAATGTGAAGGAGGTTCAACCTCTTTGACATTTGTGATAAATGGTTTTCCTGTTTTTTTTAATCCTTTTATGTTTGAGAGTCTCATTATTATTTATGCTTCTTATGTACAGAAGTGATAACGCTAAGAGTTGTTTTACTCTTTAATCAGAATTCTTGCACTATGAAACAATAGGAAAGATCTCATTCTTTCTATGCTGCTTTGAAACTGTTTTTGCCATGATATTTCCAGCCTATGAATATAATTAATAGTATTTAATCGTTTTATTCTAGATTTAAATTTGCTTTACCGTAAGACAGGCAACCCATTTTACTAAATGATCTGAAGTAATAAAAGGTGTCACATATCCACATAATATCTTTGTTATTAGTTTTTCTCTGTTATGGCTATAATTTCAAGTAAAAGAAGAGCATGTATTATTGAGAACTGGTGGGTGAAGATAATTATTATACGCAGCAAAGTGAAATCACAGCTGCCAGATTTTTTATCTGCTGTTGGCCCTCATATACATTGAGTTCTTTCCAAGAATTTAGGATGTCATAATGTAAGTGTATTTGCAGAGCCAAGCAGTGTACACTTTTGAAATTGACAAATGGAAATTTTGTCCGCGTGTAGATATACTAAGTGCTGTCCAAGATTTTTTGGTATGGCACCCAGTGGGACCACCATAGCTGGTTTCTGTCATAAACTTTCAACTTTGATTTTCAGATCTTGATATTTTATGATTTTTCTCCAATTCTTTCTCTTCTATTATACTGTCAGTTAGTATCACTGCTATTGTTACCCTCATTTTCTTCTTTTGAGACATGATAGCAGTCTTCCAATATTTGAGGGGCTGTCACAGATGAGAGAGGGTCAACTTATTCTCCAAAGGACCTGAGGGCAGGACAAAAAGTAACAGATGGAAACTTATTAAGGAGACATGCAATCTAGAAATAAGGAAATGTTTTCTGACAGTGAGAATAATTAGTTAGTGGAATGGTTTGCCTCCAGAAATTGTGGGTGTTTCAACACTGGAGATTTTTAAGAAGTGATTGGGCAGCCATTTGTCCTGAATGGTATACTTGAGCAGGGGGTTGGTCCCAACTCTGTTATTCTGGTCTGTTAAATCTTGCATGTTATAATGTTACACAGGTGCGTACTTCTATTGTTCCCAGTGATTAAATGGAATTCTAAATCTTTTAATTTTATGGGTACTATTATCTAGTTTTCTAACTATTCACAATAAAGGGATGCCTATGAAACCAGTAGTGCTGTTTAGATCCTTATTCCCTATTTACTAATTTACAATTGTAAATTAAATTAAAATTATGCATTATTACACTTTTCTCCTTTTTAACTGGGGATTGTAGCAGTTGAACTCTAACATATCTGGTTATAGAATACCTGATGGTAGAAATTTACTTTCCAACTGAAATTATGTTCTCAAAACCCATGGTAGATAATTGCTTATTCTAACTAATATTTCCTTTTTCTCATCAACTACTGCACAAAACAGAAAAATCTTAGCAGATTATAAGTTTAGCCCTACCCACTCTTCTTGAACTGACTGAATAAGGCAGTTAGAACAGCTAAAGCTAACAAACCTCTGAATCATAATTGATAATCATGCCTCAAGTTTCAGGTGTGTGAATCATAAATTCCTGATTGATTCACACCTTGCTTTTTAATCTGGTTTACTCTGCTTATAATGATAAGAGGAAGAACATATTTTAAGTCCACAACAAGCAGAAAATATGTGGAAGAAGCTCAGATTCTCACCTCTAATTTACATGAATATAAAAAAAGGCGGAGGTACATCATAATCGGATTTACAACTTTCTGTTACTATAATCCAGGCCTGTCAAACTGGTGGCCCACGCATGCCATGGCCACCCCAGCTCTGCAAAGGCAAAAAACATCACAATATATCACAATATGGTCAGTGATGCTAATAGGTTTGACAACCCTGCTATAATCCAATCTGAAATAAAAGGACATTTTCCTTCCTGAGCAGTTGATTCCTGATCTGTCTACCCGGTGGGCTAACGAAATATAAGATGAGTGTACCAAAAAGATTAAGAGGAAGGGAGATGGGCAGTTGAGAAATATGAAATATAAATAAATAAGTTTTTTATTGATTCATGTTGGATCTTAATGCTTTGCCTTTCAGATGCATGATATATTTTAGAATTTAATTGTTCTATTCTTCAAGTTTTCATTAATTTTTTTCCAATCCCTTTCATGAGTAATTTAAATGGGAGACACAGCCAGGACTCTACTAGGGTGATGTCTCCCTCCCTCCCTCCCTCCCTCCCTCCCTCCCTCCCTCTCTCCCTCCCTCTGTGTGTGTGTGTGTGTGTGTGTGTACACACATATATTTTGTCTCTGGGTGTGTATTCAGAAGATTGAAGACTGATTTATACCAATTATTTATTAAATTTAAATCTTATCTTGGGGGAGAATGATGTTGGGGGAGAATGATGTTCCAAAGGGAGAATGCCACTCCAGAAAAGGCCCACCAGATGAAATTCCTTGGACGATAGAACCTGCAATATGCCCCTCTTTGCAGAACTGATATGATGGGTAAATATAACTGGGAAGAGTACCCCTAGTGCAGTGTAGGTCCTTTAAAAGGCATAGCCAGCACTTTGAATTGGACCCAGAACCAGAATACCAATCATTGCAGTTTATGGAGCAGAGATGTAATGTGCAGTTCTAGGAATACAAGTAACAGTCCATGCAGCTGCATTATGCACTAGCTGAATTTCCAGAGGTTAACTGTATTAGTAGTCTGTTCAGGTGAAGTTGCTGGTGCACAAAGCTCCATTTGTGGCAGCAGTGATCACATGTGAAGCTCCACTTGCACAAGCAGAGGAGCTTGAGCAGAGGGTGTTTGTGCTCACGCACGTTTGCCCATTTCTCCTGCGACCTGTTGGGCTGCGCCCGGGGGATGGAAACCCCTGTTTTAAAGGACACTGGGTGTGTCTGATCCACTTTCTAAAGAATATTTAAATGGGTAAAGTAAGAGGAAGGAACCAGTTATAAAGATTTAAAAATAAATGCAAAATGTTTCCTGGGATTTTGAAATAAGATAGCTGAAAAAGTATTAAAGGGAGAGCTAAATTTGGAATATTGCTTCACAAAGTATTTTTTGAATTAAATAAACAGATAACACATAACTCTGTGCTTGCTTTGGCAGCACATACACTAAAAATACATATCTCTGTGGGAAATAAGAATGTTTAAATTTGTTAAAAATGATTGGCTGATTACATAAAAATGAGATAAGTGAAAAAGAAGGGAAACATGAAGTTCTGAGAAGACCATGTGATAGCAGAACTATGGAAGGCTGAAAGTGTAAAGTCTTTAAGAATCCAAAGTGGCCTGCTGGTTTGGCGTCATGGCTCCTCTGGATAATTAGGGTGCATAGGGATTCCGGGATGTAGAGTTTGGTCCCCTTCCATGCGAGGTCATTCTTTTTGTTAAGATGTGTTGGTTGTTTCAGAACCAGGGGCAATTCAGTTTTGAGTCTCGTGGTTAGGTCACTTGCTGGTTGGTCTTGCCCAATGGTGAGTTGCAGGAAGTACGCTCCGGTACGGGCGTACCGGAGCCTGCCCAGAGCACTGGATACTGTTCCAGTATGGTGCTCCAGAGGGCCCACCTGCCTGCCCGCGCTCCTTACCTGTCCTTTAAAGCCTTTGGCGCTTACCCAGCCGAGCAGCTGCAGCGCTGCGAAGGCTTGAGGAGACGTTGCTGGAAGGAAAGACGCATGCGCGCACGCTGTGTGTATTCATATGTAGGATGCCGGGTCCCATTGCAACCGTATCGGTTGCAACATGATCCAGAACCCACCACTGGTCTTGCCAGTCATGGCTTTGCTGTCTGGTGGTCGCTTGGGCAGCTATTTGAGTAGAGGGAATTATGGCGTCCACCACTTGCTCCCATTTGCATTTGTACTGAGGCATGCGGGAGAGGGCATCAGCTAGAAAGTTCCTCCTCACTGGAATGTGCTTTATTATGAAGTCAAAACGGTTGAAGTATTGAGCCCATTGGTCTTATTTGGGTGATAGTTTCCGTGATTTTTGACCGTCCAGATTTTTGTGGTCAGTCCAGACTTTGAATGGTTTCTGCCCCCCTTCCAACAGGTGTCTCCAGGTTAGCAGTGCTCATCTCACCACGAAAGCCTCATTTTCCCATGCGGCCCATCGTCTTTCTGTCTGTGAGCTTGCGGGAGGTATAGTTTTTGGGGGGCTTTGAACTAAAAACGGAAAGAGCTAAAATGGCAATTTTTTTTAGACTAAACACTTGAAAAAGTGTTGTTTAAGAAAAATAAAGCAATTATGAAGAAAGATAACTGTAACAGCTGTAATGAAGGTCAGAGGTCACTTAATTGTTTTCTTTAACTATTGTTCTCTGCACATTTTATTTTTGTCTTTTATATACTCTTTTTTTTTTTTTAAAGTAAAAATTCTCCATAAAAAAGAATAGCTAAGCAAGTCAGTGTGCCATTCAAAATCGATTGGATTATTGGGACATATGAAGTAAATTAACATTTATTACAGAAGTTATTCCATTTGCCTTGGCTCTTTAAAAAAAGTTTCTATACTAATGGAAAAATATTGTATGTTGTGCCTGAAAACTTTTAGCTGTTTACTTATTGCATATTCAATATATTGAGCAGAAGATCCTCTGTTGGAACATAAGGAAGGGCCGAGGTGGCACAGTGGTTAAATGCAACACTGCAGGCTACTTCAGCTGACTGCAGTTCTGCAGTTCGGCTGTTCAAATCTCACCGGCTCAGGGTTGACTCAGCCTTCCATCCTTCCGAGGTGGGTAAAATGAGGACCTGGATTGTTGGGGGCAATATGCTGACTCTGTAAACTGCTTAGAGAGGGCTGAAAGCCCTATGAAGCGGTATATAAATCGAACTGCTATTGCTATTATGAATTAACATCTGAATTCCAAACACATGTTCTAGTTTTATTTAGTGTATACTGTTGTTTTTGTTATGTCTCATGTTGACAATGTTTTATGTTTTATAGTCCGCATAATGTGGCTCTGAGAGCTAATTTATGTCTGGATTAAAAAAAAAGACAATGGGTTCAAACATTAAGAAGGTAAAGCCCAGCTACTCTGTTTGTATGAGCTTCAGAGGGCCCACCTGCCTGCCCGCGCTCCTTACCTGTCCTTTAAAGCCTTTGGCGCTTACCCAGCCGAGCAGCTGCAGTGCCACGAAGGCTTGAGGAGGCGTTGGTGGAAGAAAAGACGTATTCAGTTCTGAAGCTTTGATTTAAAAATAGAAAAAAATATTTATCCTTGCAGAAGCCATGATATAAGGCAAACTACATTGTCATACATGAATTTGAGGTCAAATCATGTAGCCATTATTTGGAGAAGAACCTCCATTTTGAGGTCACAGTAGCTATGGTTTCATTAATAGACTGGACACATCTCTTGATAATCTGACATTGAGTGATTTTTGTTTACTTCCGTTTAAAATACTTAAAATAAAACCTTGATAGTGACAATAAAATAACAAGAAATTGTATAAATCCCACAGTAGTAAATGTGGCAGGCCTGAAATCCAAAAGGTAAAAGATGGCTTCCAGGCCTGACGGGCAGCCTCTCCTTAGAAGAGAAGTGTGTCCTGTAACAAGAGTAATGTAGGAGGTTTACAGTGTAGAACTAATCACCTCTCCACCCCCCCCGGGGGATTCTTTGGCTTGTCTGGATCCTTATCATGAAATTGCTTAACCAACCTATCAGCTTCTACATTCCAGTTTTTTACCCACGTATCCTCAGACAAGGGTATCCCTTCCAATGTACTAAATATTGCAACTGATCTCTATATAATCTAGAGTCTAATATCTTTTTCACTTCATTATGTGTCTGTCTCTGTAATACTATAGGAGGAGGGGTGGTTGGGTCTAAGGTCTCAGCCTAGAACCAAGCACAAGCTTCAGCAAGCTACAATGGAAAATCAGTGTGCGGCGGAAGCCAAAAAACCCAACACAATTTAAGTTGCATTAACAAAGGGATACAATCAATATCAAGTGAGGTACTAATACCACTATTAAGCCTTAGTAAGCCCACACCTAGAATAATGCATCTAGTTTTGGTTACCACATTATAAAAAAATTGTTGAGATAGAAAAAGTGTAGAGAAGAGCAATCAGGATGATTAGGGGACTGGAGACTAAAACGTATGAAGAATGGTTACCGGAACTGTGCATGGCTAGTCTAGTGAAGAGAAGGACCAGGGGAGACATGATAGCAATATTTGAGGGGCTGCCACAGAGAGGAAGGGGTCGAGCTATTTTCCAAGGAACCTGAAGGCCAGACCCAGAATAATAGATGGAAACTGATCAAGGAGAAATTCAGCATAGAAATAAGGAGAAATTTTCTGACAGTGAGAGCAATCAACCAATGGAACAGCTTGCCTTCCTAAGCTGTGGGAGCTTCATCACTGGAAGATTTCAAGAAGAGACTGCACTGCCATTTGTCAGAAATGGTGTAGGATCTCCTGCTTGGGCGGGGGGTTGGACTAGGTGATCTACAAGGTTCCTTCCAACTCTAATCTAAATTAGGGGTATGATAATGTAATAATGTTAAATTGATTGAAATAATAATGCAGTTAAATAAAGGAAACCAGTGGCAAAAAACACATCTGAATATCAGTGTTACTCCTTTAGGAACAACTGAATAGTAAACCTGGTGTACCAATTATCTCAGGACAAGTCTGCACAGTTCAGTAAAATGGGGACCTAGGCTAATTGCCACTCAGTTGGCAGATTTACAGTGCTTTAGTGAAAACTTTGATTCCAACTGCCTTGTCTTTAAATTTTCCTGGAAGACAGAAGATCCATTTAAGATCCATCACTGGATTTAACTGCCTTGACTGAGATACATTAGTGAAGCCACTGGACAAATAAATAATTTGGTCATATACAGTCTATCTAAGATTGCTTATTTATATGCCTTGTAACACAGACAACTTGGACAGAGTTTGGAGTATGAGAAAATGTGATTGGATTCTTCCCTGGTTTATTTTCATCTGATGTTTGTTAAATGTTCAGATCTTGGCCTGTCATATAGCCAGCCTTTCTCTGAAGAAGAACATGAAGCAGTTGGAGCATATGTATCAGTAGCTTTAAAGGGAGGGAAATACATAATAAAGAAAATATTACTGAGCATATTTGCTTTTTAATTTCTTATTCATTAACATGTATAAATTTGAGTTTGCAATAGCATACTTTGTGTGCTCCCTATTAACCTTTTAAGATAGTGCCATTTGAATTCAATTAAAATAACTTATGTAACAGATATTTATAGTTTTAATTTACATTGTGTAGATGTTGGATTTATTATTATCAATCTTTTGGTTAAGTTTTGATTTGAAAATAGATTATGCATTTTCTAAATATGTTAATTAAATTTCACAGTCTTTGTTTTTAAAAAGTCTAAAAAATGATTCCTTAGTTACTCTGGGACCAATGGGGCATTTAAAAAATCCTAAGGCTTACAGCAACTATAGCAGCTCAGTTGAGGCCACAGTAATCTCATGGCTCCTGTCTGATATCTCATTTTGGATACAAGTCGTTTTCTCCTTCTTGAGGCCAAGGAGAGACATTCTAATAAACTAGTATGCTGTCATAAGTCACAAGATCATTTTCCTGAAGCATGTCAGAGGAATGTAAAAAATGAGAAATGTTAACTTTAGAAATTTAGACATTCTAAGCCAGGTCTTTTTATTTGTTTATTTATTTTGAGGTAAAAGTCGCAAGACATTACATCAGAGGGCTTTATTCAAGGCAAGTGCATCATATCCAAGCATCTGGTTCCAACACTTCATGTATAAATGAATCTGTTTGTGATTATGTAACAGGCTAATCCAGTAAGAGCATCCTTAGAGATGCTGTCATCTAGCTATATAGGAAGCTTCTTGTCAGACCTGGCCCAGCTTGGTCTCTTAGGAAAAAAAGTCTTGACTCTTTGCAGTGAAAAGATTACTTTTACTAAAAGCCAAGTGGTTACAGTAAGCAAAGCCAGAATTAACAGTTTGCGCCCAAAGATTCCCTAGTTAACTTTCCCTTTTCTAGTCCATCTCCCGTTATCGCATTGTCCAGTCATATTTGAAGAAGATATTTTGGTAATTGTCCCTGTGAAGGTTAGCCAGATGCAGAGGTGTTACATTCCATTCCAAAGTCTGCAGCCTTGGGATTTCTCAGATGGCACGAAGATTGCTTTCAGTTTCCCCCATCCCCCCCCCCTTGTCCTTTCCTGCTGATTTCCTCCATGGCTTATGACAGACTGGCATCTAACGAAACAGAGGTGTGAATGAAGCATGACAGCTCTGACACTTGGGAAGCTTGTACTTCCAGACTTACAAGATTGTGTCGGCCCTCCTAGAGGTTCCCCTACCAAACAGACCTGTTGCTCAATCTGGGGTTCCTTCTAGATTCAGAATTCTTGTTCAAAGAGCAGGTGGCAGTTGTGGCTTGGAGACCTTTGCACTGCTTCATCTAGTGCTCCAGTTGTGCCCATTTCTGGATCGGAAGGCTCTGCTCAGCCACTCATGTCCTAGTCATCTGCAGATTGGACTCCCTGTAATGAGCTTTACATGCAATTGCCGTTGAAGAGTATCCAGAATCTTCAATTGGTACTAAACGTTGCAGAATGGGCAATTTCCAGAAGAGCACATAGCACATTTCTGATGTATGAACTGCATTGGCTGCAAGCCTGCTTCCAGGTCCAATTTAAGGTGCTGTTTTTAA
>NW_028261388.1:72487130-72532130 GCF_051295495.1 Thamnophis sirtalis
GAGCACCAAGGATCTTACAATTCAATCCTGAGCTACAAAAATAAGAGTAAATGTAGCACTGAGTCCCCATCCAATTATCACTTCCTTAATTCTCAGTCTCTCCAAAGAGATAAGATAGGAATTGCTGGCATTCCTTTAAGCCAACACAAAGATAAATGGACAGAGCACCTTGATTCTGTAGTGGGACAAATTCTCCTATCAAGGATTTCAGACCAGGCAGCAGTAGTCAAGTACAGAAAGAACTCTGCTAAATCAGGTCAAGGCAAATACCTTGGTTAGCAAATTTCTGTTGGTAACTTGACAAAACTGGGCAGTCTCTACTTCTGCTGCAAGCTCCTAGCATTAGAACTGCATATAGAAACATTATGGGTACTGACATTTTGATTCTCTTATCCCATGGAGTTGACTGACCTCCTTTTAAGATCATCAGAGCACATGCGTAACATCACATTTTTCAGCTCCGTGAAGTCCATCTTAATTGGCTGTTGTTTGGAACAGCCTGCTTCATCTTTTCCCAACCCAATGCCTTCCACATAAACTGGGGAGGCTGATCTAAGAAACTCTAAGGAATGACCACTTGGTTCACCCCTGCTCCCCATCTCTAGCAGTCTTAAGGAAAGGGACACAACATTTGTTTCACATATACATACACTGACCAGCTGTAATTTGAGGGCAAGGAGTGTGAGCACTTGGGCTAATGTTTGATATGCACCTATTTTGTGCCTTTGGGGATGGCAAAATGTCCCAGCAGCAATTCATTAAATCTGTGCATGAAAGTGGGCTTCCTGCAGCATAAAAAAATTACGGTATTTCTTTGCAGCACCTCTTAATATGAAACAAACATATTTGCAAAAGGTCTTTTTGTAGCAAGAGAATCATTCAGATCTGTTTAAACTGCTTTATTTGTGTCTTGTAAACTACCCTGAGAACTTCCAGAAAGAGAATTGTTCCCGGGACTGGATAGCAAGCATTTATCTCTGCAACTCCCAGGAACTCAATCTGACTCATAGCACTTAAGAATTGTGGGTCTAAAGGAGAAACTGATTTGGAGTAATTAGTCCTTGCAGGGTCTTTCTCCCACAGATACCGATGTCTTTCTTTGAGAAGGTGACTTTCATGAAAGGACTTTGATTGCATTGAACAAAATAGGCAAAAGTATTCTTGAACCCTGATTGGTCCCTGATGTAGAAAGATGGGCAGTAGTAAAACAGAAAAGCTTCAAGAGTGTAACAGCACAACTTGTTGTTCTGAGGATAATCTTGCACACCTTAAAGTTTTTCCAACACACATACACACACCATACTTATTTGTCTTCCCTAGCTGGTAGCGTTTTACAGTCTTACAATCCTGGATCGGAACAACTGAGTCACCTAGTCCCATTTTAAACAAAATAGTCCTTATACTTGTTGTCTGCTTGATGCTCAGATCTTCCTTCTGCTTATAAAGAGGTTTTACTTTCCAGTAATCTTCAGCAAAATCGACAATTGAACATGTTTTTCCCCCATAGACACTAATAGCTAGAAAATACTAGCTTTTAAAGATTGATAGGCATTTAGCTACTGAACATTCATTTCGGGTAGCCAGGCTGGGAGAATGAGGGAAACAAGAGACTGAGATAAACTGGAGCTTCCTAGAGCTGGAAACAGGTTGCCCACCCGCTGCAGGGTTTTAAACACCCTTCTCTGTGGGAGCGCCTTCCCTCTGGAATCAGCTGCGCCTGGAGCTTTGTATAATCCCCGACCTCCGGTCCTTCCGACGCACCCTAAAAAGTTGGCTTTTCCAGCAAGCCAGCCTGGCCTGAACAAAACAAAACAAATGATTGATTATTGTTAATTTTAATTGAATTTGTTTTTTTTTAAATGTTATTGTTAATCTTAATTGGGTTTGTTTTGGATATTCTATTTAATTTTTTTTAAAACTTTTGTAATATGTGTTTTTTTAAATGTTGTACGCCGCCCTGAGTCCTTGGGAGAAGGGCGGCATATAAATCCAATTTAAAAAAAATATAAGTTTGTTTCGGAAGCACCAACACACCCTTCTTAAACCCTTTCATTGGGATTTGAAGGCATTTTTGTCTTCCATGCTCTGGCAATAGGCCGAGGGGAGAATTCGGAGGGAGTTCACCATTTCCCGAACCTTCCTCACAGATTCGCAAAGACCCTGGACGGTTCCTGCATTTGGCGAACGGGGAGGTTTTCGAAATTAAGAGATTCTTCGAGTAACGCCTGGAATCGCCTGCAGCGATCCAGAAGAGATAGGAAAGGTGGAGGGGGGAAGGAGGAGCCTTCTCTCTCTCACGTCAGGATTCTGGAGTCTCCTAAGGTTATTTCTTAAAAAAACTCAACTCAACTTATTTCTAGAAAGTCCCTTTTCAGCCTTTATTTTCTAGGGAGCGAGCCAGATTTCCGACAGAGGGCGACAAAAAACTGCTATTCTCTGCTCGAATCCTTTCTAGCTGTGCCCCCTTGGGAAGACTTTAGTCGGGGAGATCACTGGTTTTTCTTTCACACCTTCTCTTTACAACCATTCTTTGCAACGTCTCTTATTTTTGCGAATATAAAGATCACATGAAACGGATTTTTTTTTTCATTCGTCCTTTTAGGGAGGTCGCGATTTGCCCTCGCAGTGCATCCGAACCGATTGGATAGGCCGAAAAGGATGATTAGGAAGGAAGGAAGGAAGGAAGGAAAGAAGGAAGGAAGGAAGGAAGGAAGGAAGGAAGGAAGGAGAGAAGAAAGGAGGGAAGGAAGGAGGGAAGGAAGGAGGGAAGGAAGGAGGGAAGGAAGGAGGGAAGGAGAGAAGAAAGGAGGGAAGGAGGGAAGGAAGGAGGAAAGGAAGGAGAGAAGGAGAGAAGAAAGGAGGGAAGGAAGGAGGGGAGGAAGGAGGGAAGGAGAGAAGAATGGAGGGAGGGAAGGGGAAAGGAGAGAGGGAAGGAAGGAGGGAAGGAAGGAGAGAAGAAAGGAGGGAAGGAAGGAGGGAAGGAAGGAGGGTAGGAAGGAAGAAGAAGTAGGATTGTTGTAAAATAAGATGAGTCTATGGGATGGTAAGAAAGCAATTTCAATTATATTGTCAATTGTAGGGGAGAAAAACTGTTACAAATACATATTATTAATAACAGTTATGAGATCATATAACTGTGAATGTACATATGAGAAATAAAAATTTATATATGTATAAAGAAAGAAACGGATCTTCATGATTTTTTTTTCATTCGTCTTTTTAGGGAGGTCGCGATCTGCCCTCGCAGTGCATCCGAACCGATTGGATAGGCCGAAAAGGATGATTAGGAAGGAAGGAAGGAAGGAAGGAAGGAAGGAAGGAAGGAAGGAAGGAAGGAAGGAAGGAAGGAAGGAAGGAAGGAAGGAAGGAAGGAAGGAAGGAAGGAAGGAAAAAATCATGTTCTGGAGGGGATGCTTCCTTTCTTATGCAGTTGTACATTTATATTAGCGGGAGAAATGAAAATGGTGCTGAATCTACTTCAGCCAGTAAGAAAAGAAACCAGAAATGTCATCAAAACAATTAAACGTGGTTTAATTAAACTGGTGTGAGCGACGGGCCCTGGTTCACAGGACCGGTAGTGCCCAGGTGAGACAGACCGGTTGCCAGACTTCTAGACCGGACCCCCCCCCCTTCCCGGGCTGAGCCCAAGAACATTTAAAGAGGGCTTTGAGGGACCAAAGCTGGAGTTGCCTTCATCTCCGCCCTCTTCAAATCAGAGTAACGCGGAGCCAAGGCAAAGTTTGGTCAGCTGGCGATGCTGGGCGGGGGTGGGGTGGGTAATTTCCCCTTGAGGATTGGGTTGTCTTAGGTGACGCGGCGTGTCCAGGGGAGCCGCAGATGGCAAAGGAGCCGCAGTCACGGCAAAGGCTTGGAACAGTGTTTCTCAACCTTGGCAACTTGAAGATGTCCGGACTTCAACTCCCAGAATTCCCCAGCCAGCGAATTCCCCAGAATGCTGGCTGGGGAATTCTGGGAGTTGAAGTCCGGACATCTTCAAGTTGCCAAGGTTGAGAAACACTGTTCCAAGCCACAGCGGCCGTTCTTCCCTTTGTTTGACTCCAGAGACTTTCGGGCTTCGGGGAAACCTCTTCGTTCTCCCGGGCTGCCTGTTAAGCAGATCCTTGGAGTGGCGTCCTCTCATAAAACGTGCGATTTTGTTGACTTTCCGGTGGAATTAATCGAAGGGGGGGGGAGACTGAAAGTGTGGAATACTTTCATCCGACGGTTCTGGAGGCGTCTCTGAAAATCAGGAGGATCCGAATCCCTCTATTTGGAAATCAGAAATTTTATTGGAGCGCTGATAAGAAAAGTTGGATTTTTCCCCAGAGATTTTCCTCTCACTTGACCGAGGTCCCCATCTCGTCAGCTCGCATCCCAGAGCTCTTGGTCCGGGTCATCTCTGAGTGAGGCGCCCCATTTTACCGACGCCCCAGCTTCTCAGGCGGGGCAGCCAAATGGACCGCGGGCTCTCCTAGAGCTCAGCCTGGAATCCAGGACTCCCACGCACGGAGCCGCCACTGTCCCACACCGGCTGTCAGCATTCAACGGAATTTATGATCCACTTAGGAGCTTCCCCGAATAAGAAGGAAAATACAAAAATAGATTCTTATTTTTTACACCGTGCCCTAAAATTGTGCCACTGGGTGGTGGTGGTGGTGGAGAGGAGCCGAGGTGGCCCAGTGGGTAGAGTGCAGGCCACTTCAGCTGACTGCTATCAGCAGTTCAGCGGTTCAAATCTCACCGGCTCAGGGTTGACTCAGCCTTCCATCCTTCCGAGGTGGGTAAAATGAGGACCCGGATTGTTGGGGGCAATATGCTGACTCTGTAAACCGCTTAGAGAGGGCTGAAAGCCCTATGAAGCGGTATATAAGTCTAACTGCTATTGCTATCCCTCGTAGAATTGGAAGAGCTGCAATTTAAGGCACGTTTGGGGTGCAGAGTAAAAACTAAAGATTCAACCCTGGAGCTCTCATCTCTTCGTTTCCTTCATTTAAAACAAAAAACTAGGAAAACTGATTCTGGAAATAATACCAAAAGGCCGGCAGGGGAAATCACCTGCTCTTTGTGAGAAGTCTGCGCAACGCTTGGCAAAGGGTATCCTTCAACTGCGTACAATCGGGTGGGGTCCACAATGAGAGCCACTGTGCTCAAGAAGGGCCTGGCGTGGTGATTGTGACCGTAACAGCACTGGGCAAAAAGGCCCCATCCTGATACCAAGCGTGCAGGATTCTCTACTCCGGATCCTGTGCTCTGAAGGGCCCACGGTCCATCAGCTCAGAGAGGATCTACATGAGGAGGAATGCGTTCCTCTGAAGGCTGAGGCCCTGGACCACCCTCCCTGCTGATGGAGCCGTTTGTTCTCCCACGGAATGCCAAGACAGCTTCGAAGGCTGCAATCCCAATTCAAACTTTCTTGGTCGTAAGAGCCATGGGAAGCCACGGGAATTATCGCTAAGGGAAGCAGCCGAACGTGCTGCAGGCCTGCAAAAGCCCAGCGTGGAAGGAGGGGGATTTTGCTGAGGATGCGTCTCGGGCCCGACTCGTTTTAATTTGACCGGCTCAGGGTTGACTCAGCCTTCCATCCTTCCGAGGTGGGTAAAATGAGGACCCGGATTGTTGTTGGGGGCAATATGCTGACTCTGTAAACCGCTTAGAGAGGGCTGAAAGCCCTATGAAGCGGTATATAAGTCTAATTGCTAATTGCTATTGACGCACCGAGTATTGGCGTCTGTTCTGCCACCCTCATTCTGAGTCCTTACAAAAAAGACTCAACCTCACCCACTCACCCACCCACCCACAGACAGACAGACACGCACAAAATCTGCCTGGCCACTTTCATTTTATGTCCGTAAGTGATGGTTTTCAGTCCCCCCCCCCCGTCACGAATCCGGATGTCCAAAGAACTGGCGCTAATGTCCCTGGAAATCCTTTCTCCGACAGTGGATCTTCGTGGCCACAATTCATTAAGTCTCTTCCGACAGGTTTCCCGTGGGAAGCCTCAACTTCCGCCGAAAGTCGCCGGTTTGTCAATGCAGGCAAGGTTAGACGGTCCCTGGCTAAACAAGCATCCGCGCATGAAAAAGGGGGCGGCCACAAGGCCCCGGTGTGGGGGGGGGGGGGGAACTCGTGCAGGAAGCGAACGGAAGCAAAGCTCTCAATCCCACCGTCCCGAATCCAGAGTCCTGGCGATAAATCCCCAAAGGGCTCCCCAAAATAGGTGGCGTATTATTACGCATCCCTTCTGTGGAAAGTAGGAGTTATAGGCAGAAAATGGGGCAGGAAAAACAATTCCAAGATTTCGAAGCAAAGTATTTTATCGTAAAAAATAATAATAATTTTAAGGCCTATAATAAAAATTAGTTTCATACAATAATACAATGTGGCTGCTCCGACCCTGTGGAATCAGCTATCCCAGAGGTCCGGACCTCACCCACCCTCATGGCCTTTAGAAAAGCTGTTAAAACCTGGCTGTTCCGGCAGGCGTGGGGCTGTTGACCTTATTATGTAGGGCCCAGCCCCACTCTGAACGTATGTGTGTTGGAGAATTTTTAAATCTTTCTTTTTCTTTTTTTCTTTTTTTTCTTTTCTTGTTTTGTGTAAGCCCCCCCCCCGAGTCCTCCGGGATTGGGCGGCCTATAAATCTAATAAATTCAATTCAATTCAATTCAATTCAATATTTGGATTTTGTGTGATCATACTTTCTGACAACAAAATGTTGGGTGATTACGGTAGCTATCAGTTAAAAGGCATATTCAATTGATCTCTCCCTCCCCCTCTCCTGCTCTCTCTCTTCCTCCCTCCCTCCGTCTCCCAACGCACCTCTCCTATTGTAGAGAACAGCTCAACGAGGAGGATGTCCGGACCAGCCCCTTTGGAAGAAAGTCCCACGGAGGAGGTGACCTCACTAAACAGCTCTTTCCTCAGATGCCACCTGTCTTGCTTTCTTGAACAGAGGGGCATCTGAGGAAGGGTCCAATGATGTTTGGTGTTGATGTTTAATAAATTTATAGGCCGCCCAATCCCGAAGGACTCCGGGCGGCTTACAACAATACATTTAAAAAATAGAAAAGTTAAAAGCACAAAAACATAGATTAAAAAGACAACAACATACACCCAGTCTGATTGAGTTCAACAGCCCGGGGCTTGCTGGAATAGCCAAGTCTTAAGAGCCTTACATTGTCTGGCTGACGGCACCCGGAGAAGGCCCTCCCTGTGCGATCTTATCGGTCGTTGGGAAGTATGTGGCAGAAGACGGTCTGGCAAGACGGTCTCGCAATGACAATCTCAGAATCTTGGTAGGAAGACCTTGGAATTATTCTTCATTTCTCGTATTTATGCACGCCCTTAGTTTTGGAGTCCGGACTTAGCACTGGATTAAGAAGCAGTGCTGATAGCAAAGGGCAACCACGAGTGGGGCAATCAGACCCAGCTACTGGCTAGCTCCTCTTCTCTTTAGGATTAATTGTCTGGGTCATATTCGAAGGCAGCAGCTCCACAGACTGCAACAGTCCAGAATAGTCATCACTACAATATGAATGATTGTTACAAGCCTTACCTTGGTCTACATGTGTCCTTAATATCAGCCTAACCTAACTTAATAAAAGCAGGCTGCCTAAACCAGATACGGTGACAGCGCAGGAACCAAAGATACTCACCAAATGAACCATGGGGACAGGATATATCAGGTTTCCTCTTGGCCTGGGTTAGACCACGAGGTTCGAAGGATTTGGGGTAACTAGACTGGTGTTACCCGAGTGTGAAAAAAAAAATGGTTGAAAGCTGTTTTGTTCAGGCAGAACAATTAATGAGGTCATTTGGGTCTGTAACTATCCAGCAATGCTCGTACTAAGTAGCTGTTTGTGTGCTTGTGTGTGTGTGTGTGTTTATGTGTGTCCCTTTCCCAAATAGGGTGAACTCCACTTCGCCAGACAGATGAACCACTCACAAGCATTATCTCCGACTTGTCTAATCAAGTCTCAGTTTATTAGACTTCACCTGGTATATTATCTTGTCAGGCAAGACAGGATCACTGAGTGCCACACCTACACTTGATGAAAAGGAGAAGTGTCACCGCGTATGAGTGACTGCTCAGCTCTCATCACCGGATCACCTCTCCCGCTGGTTTTGTGTGAAAAGAAGGGGGGGGGAATCAAACAGAGCCCAGAGGAACCTCGGAGCAGAACTGCCACGGAGGTGGGGGCAGTTTCTAAAGGTATTCCGTGGATTCCAAGAAGGCGCTGAAGGGCAGAGATTGTTGGGAGTAACTTTTTTGATACATTGCAAATAAAGCACCCTCGTATTCCAACCGTTTCGTTCCGGTGTCCCTCTGCGTGGGACAGATTCCTGCACCTGTCCTGCAGGTGACTGTTAACAATAGCAATAGCAGTAGACTTATATACCGCTTCATAGGCCTTTCAGGCCTCTCTAAGCGGTTTACAGAGAGTCAGCATATTGCCCCCAACAATCTGGGTCCTCATTTTACCCACCTCGGAAGGATGGAAGGCTGAGTCAACCCTGAGCCGGTGAGATTTGAACCGCTGACCTGCTGATCTAGCAGTAGCCTGCAGTGCTGCATTTAACCACTGCGCCACCTTGGCTCTTCCAATTCCAAACCCAACGCGGGATGACAGCACTGGGGGCATTTCCCAAGGGAAAACGGCTTCTTTCCCAGGAGAACAGAGAAAACGACACAGGGGGCCCCATTGAAAAAGATAGGGCTGCTAGAGGGGGGGGGAAATAAATCCTTCCTCTCTCGGAGGAGCCTCTTGGTGCCCGGGAGGTGGGGCGGGGGGGGGACGTCCGCTGCGGCGCCCAGGGTCTCTGGGACTGAGTGAGCTGGAGGGAGCTGAATTCTGAGCTCCGCCGGGGCGGAACCCAGCCAAGCCCTGCCCCGCTGCGCCTCCCGGGACGTCCCTTGCAGGTCGGCTGGACCAGGAACTGCCGGCAGGAGCCAATGAAGGGCCGGGGCCGCATTGGCGGCACCTCCGGCTTGGCTTGCGAGTAGCGTCAAGTTGAGCCAAGCTGAAAGGAGGCCGCGGGGCTTCCGCGCCTCCCCAGCCGGCCGATCTGGCGCGCTGGAGCGCGGCGCGCGAGTTTAGTTGCGGCCGCGACTCTGAGCTGGCCCGGGAGCTCGCCTCACTTCTCGATATGCCCGGCCGGCGAGCTTCGGCGGGTAAGGAGCAGACGGTTGGGCGGCGGCGGGAAGGAGGGGGAGCCCGTGGCCTTTTCTGGGTGCCATCCGCTAGGCAAGTACCCTGAGGCGGGAGGGAAGCAACCACTGCGGAAACCTTAACCGGCGCACCCCCACCCCCCAAGCCGCTCTCGGTTGTGGAGCAACTTGGCGAGACCGGGTCCCGATCGGGAAGAGGAGCGCTCTGCCGCGGTAGGAGGTCGGCGAGGCCTGCCAACCACGCAGGGCGAGAGGGCCTGCTTTGCCCATCAGGGCCGCTGTTTTTCCCAGGGAAGCCTCCGGAGGACTGAAGCAAAGGCGGAGAATACGACCCCCCCAGAGTTCTCACGCGTCCTCCCTGGGCTTTATTAATGCCGAAAGGGCCGGAGGAAACTGGCCCTGGGCATCGCATTCGCAGACGAAACCGTACCTTGTCGGAAACACCTTCCGCCCAACGCCCGCAACCCACGGCAGTCCAAACGAAGCTCAATCCAGTGCTTGTTTAGTTCGAAGCCAAAGCCACGAACGAGTTCAAGGCAAGAAAATGCAGCTTTGATAAGATAACCACACTCTCCAGGTGAAAAACCGGGAAAAACGACGCCGTCCAAAATAAAAAAATGAACAGGGGAAGAAGAAGCTGTATTGCAACCTGGAAACAATGAAGTTAAACTGAGGACTATTCTGAGCAAATCTTGTGCACATTTAATGAGAAGGAATAGATTCCACTGGCGGCCCTGAATTATCCCCCCCCCCCCAGGAAGGAAAAGGAAGAAGGCTACAATATTATGCAATGGAAAGCAATAGGAACAATTGTTAAAAGGGGGGGGGGGACTGCCAAGCACGCTGCTGGTGTGAAAAACAGTCACCAAGAAAGAAATTCGCTGAGGATGGATTTCGGCCTGACTAATTTTATTTTGACGCTCAGTGCATTGACTTCTGCTTTCCCACCCTCCTTCTGCCTCCTTTCAAAAATAGCCCCCCTTTCTCTCTCTCTGTATATATATGTGTGTGCTTTGCAAAAATAAATAATTGATAACCTCGACTGGAACATTTTGCCACCTTCAGTCCTTTCATCTATGTAAGTTATGCATGTAAATAAAGTTTACCCCCAAAGAAGAAAGAGAAACGGCAGATCCAGGGGACCGAATCAATCTCGAACGCCCCGAGATTTTTCTAGAGGCAGGCAGGTGACAACGCCAGTCCTCACGTGCCGTGTCAAATAAAGGTTACACGTGGAAACGGTGTCCCTAACCCCCTCGCCCATTAGCGTTCCCAACAAGTTCAGTGTTGTACAATTGCTTGAGTGAATCTTTCTCTCTCTTACTTGTCCATTCGAATAGGAAATTTCAGTCCGTCTATTTCCTCGGTTTTTCAATCCCATCCCCTTGTCCCCATCCTGATAACCCGCGCTAGTGTCCCAGGCAACGGGTCGCGAGGGCGACCCATAGATGCCGCAATGCATTAAGCGCCTTCCACCAGGTTTACCGTGCGAAGCTTTGGCTTCGGCCGAAAGCCACCGCAGCCCTCCAAGGCCGTCTCTCGTGGCCGGCGGTCAGTGCAGGGGTGGTTAGGCGGTTCCAGGCTAATCAAGCAATTGCATGTGGGAAAGCGTGCAACTGGGGAGGCTACCCCAAGCAACCGCAGGAGATAAAGTCCTGCGAATCTCAATTCCACCCCGCTCCTACACCTGAGTAACGCGAATAAAGCAAACGTAACACCTACAAGAGGCTCCAAAAACCCGTTTTTTAAAAAAAATTATACCTAGATTCTTTAGAAAAAGAGGAGCCCTATAGATACATGATTTTTTTCTCAGTAAACACCCTTATTACTTCCAGGGTAATTTGCATTAATGGGATTTTGCTCGAAAGGACGTCTCGTTCATTCCGAATCCTTTACACTTTTACCAACATACATTTTTGGAGGTTTCAAATGTTTAATACCAGGGTGCTGGTGGTAATTGTGACGGTTATAACCCTCCATCCACATTTCCTAAAGAGTTCGAAAGCATAATTTCCCAGGAGAAAGAGGACTTTTAAATTGTGCTTCGGAGGATGCTTTTGAGAAACGATTAAAACGGGCGAGAAGTTACCTATCAAAGCCGCCGTTATTCTGAGGAATTGAGGTGGGCTGTCATTTTTAACTTGCAGCCTCGCAGTCTGTAAAACTTCCTTACGCGGACGAAGGGGAGGGGAGAAAGACCTGGGGGTCATCATCATTGTAATGATGGTGGTCAGGTCGTTTATCTGGCAGGAAATCTGAACTGATCTCATGGAGAGAGTATCTTTTCCGGCCCTCAGTAGCTCCCTGGACACTAATCTCTGCAGGGTGTGAGTGGATGTGCCCGAAACGGAGCAGGGTGGTGGGGTGGGGAGACTGAGAATTAGGCAAGGGGCTATTTGCCTTTTCCTCCATGGGTGGAAGAATGAACTAATGCGGCGCGTCCTCCTTTGTTTTTCAATGCACCTTAAACTCGAGAACCTTAGAAAATAGTGGGGCGCCTTTGCGGGAAAGGCCGTTATCCCAGATATTTCCAAAGCCCCTTTGAAATGAATTGGAAGGTGCACTCTCCACTCGGACCTCAAGCTCCTACTGTATTAATACGACGAATACGACGCAGCAACGCGTGCAAGGGAACGCCGCAGACTTCCGCCGAGGTTCCTCTGCCCTACAGGTGGCTACCTGTAGAGCCGAGGTAGCTCAGTGGTTAGAGTGCAGTACTGCAGGCCACTTCAGCTGACTGTTATCTGCAGTTCAGCGGTTCTAATCTCACCGGCTCAAGGTTGACTCAGCCTTCCATCCTTCCGAGGTGGGTGAAATGAGGACCCAGACTGTGGGGGCGATATGCTGACTCTGTAAACCGCTTAGAGAGGGCTGACAGCCCTATGAAGCGGTATATAAGTCTAACTGCTACTGATCACCTTAGCCACTTTGCAAGGCCGCCAAAGACCGGGCTCCGTCAAATAGAGGTCTGTTTCTATCCTTTAAGAAAAGCTCAAGGGACGGTAGTTTGCTCAAGCGCCCCCCCCCCCGGTTGAAAAAGAGTTAGAAGGGGGGGCACTCCTCCTGCCTTCCTTTCCCCGCAGGAGCCTCTTGGTGCCGGGGAGTTGGGGCGGGGGCGTCGGCTGTGGCGCCCGGGGTCTCTGAATTGGAGTCAGCTGGAGGGGGCTGAGCTCCGAGCCCCGCCGGGGCGGAACCCAGCCAAGCCCTGCCCCGCAGCACCTCCCGGGGCCTCCCTTGCAGGCCGGCTGGACCAGGAACTGCCGGCAGGAGCCAATGAAGGGCCGGGGCCGCATCAGCGGCACCTCCGGCTTGACGTGGGAGACGCGTCAAGTTGAGCCGAACTGAAACGGGCTGCGCCGCTTCCCTCCCGGCAGCAGACGTGGAGCTCCACGCGCGGGTCTAGTCCGGCCTCGACTCCCAATTGACCGGGGAGCTCGGCTCACCTCTCTATGCGACGGGCGGACGGACATCGGCGGGCGCCACTTCTCGCCGGCCATGGGTAAGGGCGGGCAGGCGCTCAGGCGGGGGGTTGGAGGGAAGAGGAGGAGGAGGAAGAAGCGTTGCTCTTGGTGGGGAGGCAGCCGCAGGCGGAGGGGGATCCTCGGCCTCCTCGGTTCTAGGGACCTGGGACCAGCCGCTAGAAAAGGATGCCGGCTCTCCTGACTGGCAAGGCGCACTTTCAGCCGCGGTAGGAAGTAGGGAGGCGCTCCTGCCTCCAGAAGTGGAGAGGGGGAGGCATGCGGAGTAGAGTGCCCGCGGGCGGCAGTAACCTTCGTAGATGGTTTCGATGAGAAATCCGTTTCAAGTAGAGAATTGTCCCTGTAGAACTTCCCTGATTCTCCCAGGAACTCCAATTCCGTGGAAAACCCTCTCCTGGCCTAGAGATTTCAATTAGCCAATTGTAATTCCATTTGCTGTCTCAGGTTTACTCATCTAAGTTGGGCCTTTTTCTTTTAAACAGTAAAAAATAATATAAATCTGTAGATTGCACATAACCCTCATATGACCATTATAACAATTTATCATATTGCATGATATCATTTCAGAATTATTTAAGATGCAGGCATATTTCAAAATAAGAACATAATGTGCTTGCCATCTGACCAATTAAATATATTCTAAATATATTTAGTTCATACGGTGCTAGATATTGTGGGTAAATTGTTTTCCACAAATCTTTTTTTTTAAATTTGCAGTCAAAAGCAGCTTAAAAGATCGCCCGTTTATTTGGCTATTCAGATATTTCCAATTTTGTTGTCTTGAAGGAGCTCTGTCCTTTTATTTCAACCTATTAAGGAATCATATATATATATATTTCTGATTATCTTTCAATGATAGGAATTCATTTCTATATTTCAGATGTAATCATTTTCCGCAGGTGACCGTAGGTTAATATCATTGAACCCTAACCCTAACCAATTGATATCATTGGCTTTGGTTAACATCACAGATTTGAAATTTCTCATGAGGATTCATTATATTAAACTATCAGGTTAATATTTACACACACGTATTTTGTACACCCGCTTAGTAAAATCCTCCAATGAATGGACTAAAGTGCTGGAGAACCTATTGGTGTGAAGGCAGCAGATGTACCTGAATTGATATAGGAAAGTATTCTGGCATTCCTTGTAAAATGAACTTTGTTGAGAGGATGCCAGAATTTAAGCGATAAGTTCAAATTAAAAAGTAATTATATATAAACTTTTGGAAAGACATGTTTGGGAATAGGACATATTCTAGCCAATGGTCAGATGTAACATTTAAACTATATTGCCCTGTTCTTTAAAAGGAATAGCCAGAGAATTCCATGAGTTACACCTTATATAAATTAGCGCACGAATACACAGACATACACACTCCATGAGTTACATCATATATGTAACCACACCGCTATATTATAAGGTGTAACTAATGGAATATGTATCTATCTATGCTAATTCAGATAACTGATTGTTCAGTCCATTCCCGTAGTCCTAGGCGAGTCTCTAGATCCGTTCGCTGAACCTAGGCGTAGTAAGAGCCCCCGGCGCCCTCCTCCCCATCTCTCTCGGCCCACCGTCCCCCTGCAGCGCTGCCTCCTTCCCTCCCCTCGGCCGCGAGCCCTTAGTCAGCTCCCGCTCCCCTTCTTTTTCCGGCTCTTTCCAGAGCAAACCTACGGCGAAGTGAACCAACTCGGCGGCGTCTTTGTCAACGGGAGGCCGCTGCCCAACGCCATCCGCCTGCGGATCGTGGAGCTGGCCCAGCTCGGCATCCGACCCTGCGACATCAGCCGGCAGCTGCGGGTGTCTCACGGCTGCGTGAGCAAGATTTTAGCCCGGTACAACGAGACCGGCTCCATCCTGCCCGGCGCCATCGGCGGGAGCAAACCCCGCGTCACCACCCCCAACGTGGTGAAGCACATCCGAGACTACAAGCAGGGCGACCCGGGGATCTTCGCCTGGGAGATTCGGGACCGCTTGCTGGCCGACGGCGTCTGCGACAAGTACAACGTGCCTTCCGTGAGCTCCATTAGCCGGATCCTGAGGAACAAGATCGGCAGCCTTTCGCAGCCCGGCGCGCCCTACGACGCGAGTGGTGGCAGCGGCGGCGGCACCAGCAAACAATCTGCCCCGCAGCCGGCCTTACCCTACAACCACATCTACCAGTACCCTTACCCCAGCGCCGTCTCAGCCTCCGGCACTAAGATGGGCAGCCACGCCGGAGGAGCTCCCGTCTCCGCGGCCCACGTCAACCTCCCCCGCTCCTGGCCTTCCGCGCACTCGGTCAGCAACATCCTAGGCATCCGCACCTTCATGGAGCAAAGCGGTGAGTGGACTTGACCCGACCGTCCGGGGGCCTCCGGGTAGGAAACGGGGCTCCAGGTAGAAGCAGCCCTTCCAGCAGCCGAAAGGACAGAGTTGCTGTCTCTGTCAGGCTCATTAATACCCGCCAAGAGTTGCTGTCTCTATCAGGCTCATTAATACCCGCCATCAGTTTGCGTGGCGATTTATAGACTGCAAAAGAAAAGCAATCCCTGATTTGCAGAGTTATGATTTAGGGGAGGTAAAACGACTACTTTCCAGGGTAGATCTGTTTTGTGAATGTATTTTCAATTTAAAAAAGAGGATTTTATAGAAATCTGGGATATCCTTATTTCGTTTTCTTGCTTTCATTTTATATTTAGATCCCGCGGCTCTGAAAATACTGTTTATTACTATAAACAATGTGTGTTTCTATTTGTCTTATACATGTGCACAATTCCCAGCTATGAGTTTATTCCCAACGATGTGGTGGCTAATTATTTAATTCAACTCCTGAAAATCCCACCAAGGCTGTATATTTATCACTCATAGAAACTTAAGTGTCACTTATAAGGCAAATGAAATTTACTCAAGAAATTTGAGGAATAGCTCTGATTAATATTATGTTTTCCTAGAGCATGCCCACAGGCCATGCATACTGTGAAGCCTTTATTCTAAGTTCATAGGTTTTATTATAAGACATCAATCACCACTGCAGGCAGAAGAAAAGATCTGGCTTATAACTAAGAGACATTTCAAGTGCATCTGACTTCACGTTTTTGTAATTCTCAGGAAGTCTTAACAAATCAGTTTTGAATATATTCATTCTAAAATAAGCCAGCATTAGACACGATTATATTTTATATATTTCTTAGTAGTTTTGTTATTCATTTCTGCTCTAAACAAAATTATGTATGCCTTTGATATGCACACCAAATTTAAGAACATCTTTTACTTAGTTTGCCCTTAAGAAAAACTGGGCAGCTTGCAATGACCGGCTTCTCCAGGCCATTCTAAAAGACAGCCCTTTATGTGTCTGTGTTGCTTCCCCCATAAGAGGACATCTTCCCTGGGCCAAGCAGGCCTGGTGTGGAAGATGATCCAGTCCTCTATAAGAGCTTCAAAATCAAGAAGGGCTTCATAAGTGGCTCTCACACCACATCTTCATAGTTGCTCCTTGCTTAATGCCTCATTGCTTCCTGGGAGCTTTTGCTGCTGTTATAACAACCTGGAAGGACAAAATTCAGCAGACAGAACTCTGGCTGCTGTTGCAAAAAAGGCCTGGACATCTTGAACTTCTTATGAAAAAATGTGGAAAATATTTTCGTAGCGATGAGAGATTGCCAACCACAAACTCCGAGCCCTTACACTCCCCTCTCCCTTTAGAAAAATAGAAAGAAAAGAAAAAAGTGGTCTCAAGAAACAAATTCATATCACAATTATTTTCTGAAAGATCAAATATCTGACAGAGGATTTCTTTTCCACTTCTTATACTGTGACTTGTCTTTCAGTTGTTTTACATTCCATATTTCTGTCTTCTCGTGGATTCTACAATTGCTGAGATCCCAATTATCCACAAACTCTTTCTTAAAGAGAGGAGGCTGCTCTTCTATTTTTAGACTGTAGTTTTATCTACATTGTTTTGTTACTAGGAAACCTTAAGTTGCCATTTAATTTAATTTAATTGTTGAGTTTGTGAAGGAGAAAATGTTCCACTTTGCGGCTCCAAAATGAAACCAGTGAGAGACGCTTGAAAGTTCTTTACAACTCAATAACCCATCTTTTAATAGATAATTGTGAAATGTTTTCAAAAGTGCCATCCATGTTTTAGATTGCAGATTCTCAGGTATCCTTATTCATGCCCCAAGGGCTAATCAATAAATAAAGATACTAGAGATTATAGCATCAGCTCTTTGATTCTGGTATTCCCAGTAGTATCTGGATGTGTTGCAATTAGTTCCATCGTCCTCAGCCAGAGCAATAAAAGAAAATCAATTTAATGGACATATTCACATGGCTTAGCCTTAGTTTGCAAAGAAAGAAAGAAAGAAAGAAAGAAAGAAAGAAAGAAAGAAAGAAAGAAAGACAGACAGACAGACAGACAGACAGAAAGAAAGAAAGAAAGAAAGAAAGAAAGAAAGAAAGGTTAGACAGTACCAGTTTCTCCTATAAATTAATTCTAACTATGCCGAAACTCTATTTAAAAGATGCCAAACACAGACTCCTTCCCAATTTCACTCCAAAAGCACTTGGATATTTCTGATCTTTGTATCTAATTCACTATAATCCTGTCTTCCATTTATAACACTCTCTTGAGAGTCTTCTAAATGATATGAGAGCCAAAAACCCTGGTTCATGTAATGAAATAGGCATGGAGATGGATAAGTATGTTTTAAATGAAATGCTGGCCAAAGCTGTTTCCAGTTTTAACTGTCTCCTCTCTCATTTTCAACCTTGAGTTTTACCTACTGTGCAGATCTGATTCAATATTGTAGTTTAGTCATAAGACATTTGTGACCCTAAGTGTCTTCTGAAAGTTCAGTTTCCTCTCCATCCACTGATGTGTTTTCTTGAAATGCTTCCCACCCAAACAGAATCTGCAGTGATGCTGGGAATTAGTCTTTCATAAATAAATCTGTTTTGAATTTATTGCTAGCTTCTTATACAAGGCTAGGGCATTGCAGTGTGGGCAAAATAAAAACCCTTCTTATACAAATCTTTTAGCCTTAGGGAACATTAAACCCTTTAGCTTCAGGGAAAATTGAGAAGGGAAGCAAACACTGGGGGGGGGGGGTGTGGAGTAGGGTGGAGGGAAGGAAGAGATCACCATTGAACCACCTTCCAGTTCTCTAATAAAGCAAAGGCTTGATGTTATCTTTTCCTCTGCAATTTGGCATGAGATTCCCCTTTACCTGCATCCTTAAAAAGCCCACATCACTCTGATTTGATGTGAGGCTAAGACAATGTCCCTGGAGCCTAATGGGTTATTTTCATTGACCTCTAGAGACTTCATAGAGCTTAACAGAGATCTCTGAAAAGGTGAGTTATCATCCAGGAAGTAGGTGTGGGATTCACGTAAGGGAGCCTTGGGACAGGCCATCACTTTTCTGGCTGCTAATATATCCCCCAATCTCTCCCACCTTAGGTGTCCTAGCTGGGACAGATGGTTCTGCCTATCCTCCCAAACTCGAAGACTGGCCAAGTGTGAATAGAACCACCTTCCCTTCCGCCGGGCATGGGGTCAATGCACTTGACAAATCAGCAGCAGAAGCAGACATTAAATATCCCCAGGTAACAGTCCAGCCCCTTGGGAATTCAATAGCAGGAAGGGCTGCACAGGGCTGTGTCTGTGGCCAGGAAGTGGGGGTGGGGGGGTGGGGAAGGAAAAAGGAGAAGCAAAGCAGGGATTATCCTGCAAGATCTGTATCGTATAGGAAAACTATGTTTCTGAAATAGCAGTAAAGTTATCGAGCCAAGATTCCGGGAAACGAAACAAGTTGTGATGAGATGGACCCCCCCACAAGATTATTCTAATCTAGTTCTCCTTTTAATGCAAACTCATATTAGGGACTGGCACGCCGATGGCACCAGGTTGAAGTGGAGGGAATGGAGCCCTGCTTGATTTCTGTCCTTACACCCAGAACATGCACAGCGTTGTCCCTCAAGGGCTGCTGGCTGCTTTCAAAAAGCAATGGGCGAGGGGCCCAACAGACTAATTTCACCTGCTTTGAATTGAAATTATATGTATGTACTTAATGCGATTACAGCAATGATTACTCCTAATACCAGGTATCAGATTAAAAACATTGTAAATTATAGTCTGGCAAGCATTGAGGCCTCTGCTTGGTAAGCCAAGGGGGGGAATGAAACAGGCACACTCCTACAGCAGCTTCTGGTTGTTGTTATTGATATATTTATCTTTGTAATTTCATAAAACTTACCCTTTTTTGGGGGGATAATAATCTATATATTTCCATGCACCAGCTTCCGTGATTATTCAAACTGAGATCATGAACTGCATGAACTGAGATCAAGAATGACTAGTGCAGGTTTTTCGCATTCCTCTTCAATTTAATTTCATTCTCTAGATCCTTATTTGGAAGCGAAGTGAACTTGAAAAGATAATTTAATTTACTTCCCCATTCCTGTAATTAGAATCAGAACAGGAATGGCAAATCCATGCTGAAGTATGACCTCTCTTCCTAAAGCTCCCCATTTTTCCACATGGATTTTTTCCCCCCTTTGCAGCCCCCTCCTGGGCTCTCGGCTGTGAGTCCTTTCCTGTCCCCTTGTGCATATCCATCATCAAACCAACCTGGCGTTTATGGAGGGCCCGGAGGAAGCTACCTAAGTCCATCTCATCACCACTGGCAGACCCAAGGTAACCCCTTGGCTCATCACCACGGGCCTGGAGTAGCTGTTCATGGTACAGAGCTGGCTTCCACTGTGGCTTTCAAACATCTCTCCAGAGAAGGTAAGCAAGGATGAAAGGGAGGCACAGCTATCTTGGGCAGTGCCAAAAGAGGGGTTAAAAAGACTTTATGTTCTACTGTATGTTCAAGTCCCCTGTATTTCCTATGCTTATCATTCATTTTGGTGGTTATGAATTTCTTAGAATGTGCGTGGTCAGTCTTGAAAACTACTTCCAAGATGTAGCTTTTATGTATGCATAAAGTATCATTCAGTAACATTCTAAAAGAGATACTGCATTGGTCTACACAAAGTATTATTCATTGGAGGCCAATCAGATAATCAGTTAGCAAGTACCGAGTAAAGGATGGCAGGTGAGAGTCTTTTTTTTTAAAGTGTATTTTGAAAATGTTCCATACTTTTAATTTCATTGAAATACAGTCTGATTTCAGCAAACAAGCAAACCTCTGTGATTCCTTGTCAATTATTGTTATCCTCACCAGAAAGAACTTCTTTCTGTTGAAAGTGCTGTTACTATTCAGTTATCAGAAGTTAAATAATTATTGGAGGTGCTTTCTGGCTGGGAAAAGAAATCTCATCCTACCTAAATATTTTCTTATCCCTTGCACAGAGCTACGTCTCTTTTTTTTCCCTTTTCTTTTTAAAAACAGCTACACCTTTATTTGCCTTACAATTATTATGCAATAGTCACTAGCTGCGTGTGGTCCTTTTTAGGGTATTAGATTGAAGTGTCATTTAGGCTGCAAGATAATTGACAATGATTGATGACACTGAAATGAGGTGTCCTGCACATGTGAAAGTAGTCTCTAAGACTTTGGAAACAGGAACATAAAAAGGAATATAAAAAACATTGTTGCCTGAGCAAAGATTGGGTTGTGTTCTAGGGCTCTTGCCTTTCAGATAGTATATAAAGTATTTGTAAGCGTAAGTATTTGTCCCAGTCGAAATGAAGGTCATATATCTCTTAATGTTTCTATTACAGTAATTTGGACTGTATGGTGCAAATCTAAGCATGATTCTACATAGCAAAGTCTGTATATTATTTCTTACATTTTCTAAGGCTAATGCTCTTGACCTAAAGAATAAGGCAACTGTTTTAATACATTAACACACATTAACACATTAATACACTAAGAGCATATTTGGAAACAAAATACAATAAAATCATTCCTTGCTCTATATGTACAATTTCGAATTTATTTTGGACTTTTAAATATATTTTAGAAAGTCAAATAGAAAGACCTTTTAACTCAAAAGAAAGACACACACTCTTCCCTTCCTCACCTGACTATAATTGTCAGTTGCTTATACAAAAGAGAAGCAGTCTAGCAAAAACTTCAGTCTTCTAGTCATTCCTAAACATTAGTCCCTTAAAATGTATTGAGCATTGGAGCATTTATTTCATATTTATTTATGGAGATCATGAAAGAAAAATAAATAGCTGGAGAATATACATCTTTTCACAAATACAATAATTAATTGATTTAAAAAATAATAATTTCAATATACAGAAGTTTATTGTTTTCATGGAAACAAATCCACCATTAATCTTAACAAAGCGAGATATATTTTCTAGAGCAATAAAAATATCAAGATTTTAGTCAATACTATTAAAGTCTCCGTTGCCAATAAACTAAGAGAACGTTTTAAAAATCTTTGAATTAGAATAAACAATAAATTTATTTTTAAAATCTGAGCATGTTAGATATTACTTTGTTGTTTTATGGATCTTTCCTTCCTGTATGCTTCTTTTCCTTCTCTTCCATGTTCATAGGTTCAGTTTATCTTTTTCTGCATACTTATGAGGAAGTAAATCCCACTGAACGACGTATTTTCAAATAGTTCTGCTTTGAATTCTGTGTTAGCTTTTCTTGACTAATATTTCTACCTCACTGACCCAGTTTGCGCATTCACTGAATTATAAAAGTGCTTTTGATTTGAGTGCAAGTTTCACCCTATTCACAAGGAGGTAATCTTCATTTGGAAGGAAGGTTGCGTTAGTAACATTTACTTGAGTATTTCACATATTTGTGAATTTTCAATTTCTTGATTTGTTTGGAGGAGGAAAAAGCATAATTGATTAACTAACTTGACTAATTAACTAATCAAACTAACATTTTTACCTAAAATGTTAATACTGAAATGTTCTTTGAAAGGTGTCTTTGAAATGTTCAAAATTGAGCTTTTTTTAATGGCATGGTCCATGTGGTTTTGGAAATTAATAGAAATCAACTTTTTTTAATGGCATGGTCCATGTGGTTTTGGAAATTAATAGAAATCAACTATTTTAAAAGAAAATGTGGTCCATTTTCCCTTTCTTGTTCTCCTGTAATATATATATATTTTAAAAAAATCAGCCTTATACAAATTATCCACGGGATCTTGGTGGATAACTTTCGTGCATTTTTCCTGCTATAAGGATATCTTCTTCATTTTAAAGTGTCCTTCCTCACCTGTAGAAATCTAGTAGGTGCCACAAACAGTTTGGTATTTCCAGTAAGCCTTGTTTCCTTACTGCTGGTAAATGTTGAAGCAGGGTAGACTTAGGGGTGGGACATTGAGCTGAAGGAAGTGCCAAGTTAAATGAGGTTGCTCTATGTTGACTTGAGTTTACTTATGCCCACTGACTTCAGTAAACAAAGGTTTTCACAAGCAGTGAAGACTCTTTGATTTAACCTAAATGCCTCCTAGTTGTTTGGGGATTAGATAGGAAGATGAACTTCCATAAACTCAAAGCATGTTTCTTTTTAAGCTTCCAATTGGTATCATCTGTTCTAGATAAAGCTCAGTGGAAAACGTATTTATTTTGCTGGGCTTTGCAATTTGCACAATCCACGAAACTTGGCAAGGCTACAAAACTGCTTGCGGGGAAGCTCTGATGCCAGTCTTGGAGGATACTGCTATGCCAGGCTGCTGTTTTATTTGAAAGGCTTCCACGATGCAATATGTACAAAATCAATGAAGTGCCATTTGTTTTTAAACGGAGCCAGCAGAAACAATTTAATAAATCAAGCCTAATATCAATTATGCCCTAAGACATGAGGAAAACAGAAAAAAATCTGATAAAAGGGTCTGCCATTTATTACCTCACTTCAGTCATTGAGTTTTGGGCATTAGTCTTTGCCCTATAACACTTTCTGAATAGGGACTTATCCTATAGGTCTTGGAAATTCTAAAGCAATATAAAGTTGGTCCAGAATGCAGCCGCGCGAGCGATATTGGATGTACCTAGGTACACCCATGTTACACCCATCCTCCGTGAGCTGCACTGGCTCCCCATTGGTCTCCGGATGCGCTTCAAGGTGCTAGTCGTTACTTTTAAAGCCCTACATGGTTTAGGACCTGGCTACCTGAGAGACTGCCTCCTGCCACTTACCTCCCAACGACCAACAAGATCGCACAGATTGGGCCTCCTCTGGGTGCCGTCGACCGGACAATGCTGGCTGGCGGCTCCCCGGGGGAGGGCCTTCTCTGTAGCTGCGCTGGCCCTATGGAACGATCTACCCGTAGAGATCCGGACCCTTACCACTCTCCCGGCCTTCCGTAAAGCCACCAAGACCTGGCTGTTCCGGCAGGCCTGGGGCTGTTGATCAATATCCAGCCCCACTTTGTCAGAATGGATGATGTGGAATTTTAATAATTGTATCTTTTATTTTAATTTTTAAATGCTTTTTTTTATCATGCCTGTAAGCCGCCCAGAGTCCCAAGGGAGTGGGCGGCATACAAATTTCAATAAATTGAAATTGAAATATTGTGAAATCTATACATATAACACTGAAGATTCTTATGCAATTTTTTTTAATGATCCACTATAATTTTCCAGATTACCTCTGTTGGAATGTACCTTTCAAGTACAGGAAGTCCTCAGTTTACAACAGTTCATTAGTGACCGTTTGAAGTTACAACAGCAACGAAAAAAGTGACACATGGCTATTTTTCACTCTTAGGTCCACTACAGCATCCTCAGAGTTTTGTGATCAAAATTCAGACTCTTGACAACTGACACATATTTATTACAGTTGCAATGTCAGTGGTTCACTTAACAACTGTGGCAAGAAAGGTCACAAAATGGGACAAAATTCACTGAACAAGTGTCTTGCTTAACAACGGGAATTTTGGGCTCAGTTGTGGTCATAAGTCAAAGACTACCCATATTGACCAACTGTAAAGCTAACAATGCATTTAAATTAAAACCATCCACTCCCTTTGTCCTATAAAACTTAAAGTGAAAGTAAATTCCAACCAATACGGAAACTGCACTTACTTGCTTTAATGCCAAGGAGAGCCGCTACTGAGATCTGTGCTGGTGTGAATACAGAATAACAGAGTTGGAAGGGACCTTGGAGGTCTTCCAGTCCTACCCCCTGCCCAATTTTTGTTCTACAATTAGCCTAAGGATGAATCAAGACAGTGTTAAATCTGTTCCTACACTCTGGACATCCGTTCTTGACTTGAGGAGTGCTCTCCTATATTACTACCAGTTAAGTTGCCTAATTTAAATAGATGAGATATTCAAGACCAAAGAGCTTTTCTCTGCCCTATTATCTGTAATCTTAGATTACAGATCCCAAGAACCACCATACACCATAAAAGAGCTTCTAGTGCTGATTTAGCTTATTTAAGAGTTGCAGAATGGCAAATGTCTAGATGTATGCAAATCACCTTCATTGAACAAATTAACGTCATGTGTCTCATAATTTTTGCAATTTTTGGATGTTGCAATCCTTTAAACAGCCTAAAAGTTTTTAAAACCCTTTTTTACATATGTTGAGATTTGTTTAAACAATTGGGATCTCCCCACCTACCTCCTTACTTTTTATCTTATTCTGGGTATATCTATACTCCTACTAGACTACCATACATTTCAGAGTATAAGACGCACTGGAGTATAAGATGCACCAAGGGTTTGAAGAGGCATTTTTTTTTAAAAAAAGTAGGTAGGTAGATAAAGGGATAGAGAGGAAGAGAAAGAGAGAGAAATATAGTAGGTAGGTAGGGAGGGAGAGAGAGTAGTTAGGTAGGTAGGTAGATAAAGGGATAGAGAGAAATAGAAAGAGATAGAGAAATACAGTAGATAGGGAGAGAGAGAGAATAGGTAGGTAGGTAGGTAAATAGAGGGAGGGAGAGAGGGAGGGAGAGAGGGAGAGGAAGCGAGAGAGAGAGAAATACAGTAGGTAGGTAGGTAGGGAGAGAGAGAGAGAGTAGGTAGGTAGGTAGGTGTATTTATCCATGTGCTGGAGAAGGAAATCGCCAACAATCTGCAGCACCTAAGACTTTGTTTCTGCTGGCACAGCACTTGATCAATGTAATTCTCATCAATCAGAGCTTTCCAAAAGGGAAAAAAAAGTTTTTGCATTCTGCAAACCTCCCAAAAACGGGCCCATTTTTAAAAAAAAAGGAAAAAAAAGGCATGAATAGCCTTGGGGGGCTTGCAGAGTGCTCAGGGGGAGGGGAGCAAAAAACAACCTGTTTTTTGTGAAGACGGGCCTGTTTTTCATCAAAAAAATTGCATGCCTAACCTTATGGAGGCTTATAGAGTGCTGCTGGGGGCTGGGGTGGGGTGGGCAAAAACCAGACCATTTTTTGCTCATTTCTGCCCTCCCCAGCCCTCAGCTCTCTGAAAGCCTCCATAAGGGTATGCACAGCCATTTTGGTGAACGGGGAGAGGCTTCGGGAGGCAAAAAATGCTGTGTTTGGTGTATAAGACGCACCCAGATTTTCAGCCTTTTTTTTTGAGGAAAAAAGGTGCGTCTTATACTCCGAAAAATATGGTACATATCTCCAGCCACCACACTTAAGACACTTGCCAAATCCTCCTCTGCTTATGCATTCAGGGACTTAGTCTTGGCAATGATGATGCTCCACTTTTTCTAAGCAGTAGGGTCATTAGATGTCACCATTGCTTGCCTGCTTACCTGCCCATGAATGCCATTTCAATGAGGTCCAATTGAAATACCCTGCAGCCTCTATTTCACTTGGAACTCCACAGTAGGACCAAGCTGAGGACTTGTACTTGTTCCTGGAAAGGCAACCTTTCTGTCACAAATCAGAACTTTTCATAAACTATCCATTTTGCCCACATAAATCACCAATGACAGCAGGGGCCATATAGATTTTTTGAAAGCACCAAATATCATCATCTCACAGAATGAATCTCCTTGAAGCAAAAAGCAGTTGCCATGGATGTAGTCCCAATTCCAAATTAATGTGATATATAAACTCTGAAGCAGTGGTGGCTTTCAAAAATTGTTCGAACCTACTCTGTGGGTGTGGCCTCCTTTGTGGGAGTAGCTTGCTGCCCATGTGACCGGATGGGAGTGGCGTGCCGCCCATGTGACTGGATATGAAGATGCCGACAACACTTGTCAGAACCATCTTAAATTACCTCACACACAGCGCTGGCATGCATAAGAATATGATGTAAACTTGTTTTTTAAAAGGCATCTTTGGTTTGCGTTAAAACAACTTCAATACATGCAATGTTCTGATTGCACCACAAACGCAGTCGTCATCCTTACCTTTCACAGAGGCACTGAGTTTTATAAATATGAGCATAATAGTGTAGAATAATCATATCCAAGGACCAGTGGTGGGTTTCACAAAAATTTTTGGAACCTCTTCTGTAGGTGTGGCCTGCTTTCCGGGTCCACTGGTGGAACCTCTTCTAACCGGTTCGGTAGATTTGACGAACCGGTTCTACCGAATAGGTGCGAACTGGTAGGAACCCACCTCTGCTCTGAAGGCAATCAGGATTCAGTTACTGATCAAAAGTGATGTTTGATCACAGACTGTTCATTAATATACAATAAATAACATAGGAAGAACCCAATCCCAGAAAAGCTTAGAAAAGCTTTGCATGACAAAAATTTGTATCCTCAGTTGTCAATAGTAATAGCAGAGAAGTCATTTTGCTTATCTGGTGGGCTTTCCTAGGAAGTAAGCTGCTTCCTAAAACTTTGCTAAGATTTTCCCATTTCAGATTGGGTTGATAATTCCCCAGTTAGAAATGCATCACCCCAAAGCACAATGCTTGCTGCCAAAAATAGCATTATTTAAGGAGGAAAGATTCAACCACTGTGTAGCTAAACATTTCTGTATATTGGGGGGAACTGGGACTTTGCAATCTGACTTAATGATTCATTTACAGGACCATCCTTCTGGTGTCTTTTGAAACCTAATATGCTTCGTGTTGCCTATCCATTACTGAATTTTAGCCAGTAAAACCAAGGCTATGCACCCCATACTGATTGAATAAATGGTGACCCTTCTACAATTTAATGATGCATACTGTCATGTATAGAATTGAAGCTGCAAAAACCTGAAGCTCTTCTCCTGTTTTCATCCCTTGCATTTCTGTTATACCTGGTGACATCTCCTTCTAATGTTGGGGGCAAAGGACAGCTCTTTCAGTCTCAGTCTTCCAAATTCCCATAGTGCTACCAGGACTTCCTTTGGCTTCAATTTATCTAATCTCCTTATATGTCCTATCCGTGACCCGACAAAAGCGCGAACGTCATAAGCGCGCCGACAAAACTGCAGCGCTAAAACTGCGATGTCAAAAGCGCGCCGACAACAGCGCGCCGACAACAGCACGCTGACAGAAGCGCGATTTAAGTTAAGGTAAGGTTTAGGGTTAGGTTTAGGGTTAGGTTTAGGGTTAGGTTTAGGGTTAGGTTTAGGGTTAGGTTACAGC
The DNA here is from genome assembly GCF_051295495.1 of Thamnophis sirtalis. Taxonomy (NCBI): domain Eukaryota; kingdom Metazoa; phylum Chordata; class Lepidosauria; order Squamata; family Natricidae; genus Thamnophis; species Thamnophis sirtalis. The sequence continues at coordinate 72,514,207 of NW_028261388.1, forward strand.
GCGCTTCTGTCGGCGCGCTGTTGTCGGCGCGCTTCAGGGCTCATTCGTCACGCGGTTTTGTCGGCGCGGTTTTGTCACCGCGGTTTAGTCAGGCGTGCTTTTGTCGTTCACGCATTTGTGGTGGAACCGTCCTATCTACTTACAAAGTTCTATCTAGATATGTTCTATCTGCAGTTATAATCTGAAATATTATCTGGCTATCACATCAGTTTGATATATTGGTAGGCACATCAGCCCTCTGTCACTACCAAAATTGGAAACAATTTATGGAAAGTGAATCCCTCAAACCATTCTACTGTCCATTGGGTAGCATCGAAGTAAGACCCAACTCTCGCGTTTCAGGAATTAACAAACTACCTCAAAGTGTGTCTATAAATCTATCTATAGGGTCCTTTTCTTTTCTAATTAAAAGTCAAATCAGCCACCAACCAAGTGAATGCAGCGGATAATTGAAGCACTGTGCTATTGGTTTCTATAAGCGGAAAATATCCAAGTAATATTTGGTATTATGATTTAGTGTCTTGCAAATGGACCATTCCAGCATTGTCCTAATGCAGCTAAAACTGTAAGCTCATAAAACTGTAGTTAAAAATGGTAAATAAAACAATAACTATCCGAGAATACTGCTTTCTCCTAATAAAATTCTAACCCCATTAATGTATACAATTAAAAAAATTCTAAACTTCTTGTCCACAATGCAGCAGAGACCTTAGTACAGTTTTTTGACTAATAAAGGCACATCCCAGTGTAAATGTCACTATCAGCAAATAATTTTTACCTTGTAGGAGTATCTGTCCACTTTTATCTTCCCAGATATTTGCACTCATTCATAGCTATGCAATATCAGGGTCCAACATGATTAAGGGACTGAAGCTTAAACAAACGATTGAGGGAAGTAGGTATGGTTAGTCTCAGTGACGTGCGGTGAGGTTTATGGCTGGTGAGGCACTGACACAGGGGTTTCAATTTTTTTTAGACTTGTGGACTTCAATTCCCAGAATTCCACAGCCAGGCATGCTCAGTTCCGATTTAAAGTGACAGCATTTTTTCTCCTTTGCAAAATAAGTTTTCCTTCATTCTTTTTCTTCTCCCTCTCTCCCTCCCTCCCCCTCTCTCAAACAGACACACGCACACAGAGAAGTTGGATCCCTCTCTCACTCACTCACTCTCAAACAAACACAAACACAGAAGTTGGATTGGATATATTTTCCAATGGCTTGAAAGCAGCTCCTCTGCCATACCCCCTCCCCCTGCTGACTTCTGATCCCAGCCTTTGATTGCAGGTGGAGCCACATTGCCTTTTCAAACTTGTAATCAGTGAAGCTGGGCTTATATACTTTTATCCAGCTGTGTGTGTGTGCGTGTGTGTGTGCATTTGAAAAGGCAACGTGGCTCTGCATGCAATCAAACTTTTTGAATTCCTCCCCCATCCCCACATAGGCACCATTTCCAGCTGTTTCAGAGAGGATTTCAACTCTGCTCTTGCCTGCCATCATGAAAAGAAAAAAAAATGTAAAAGGAAAAAGGCAAGAGCTGAGGTCAGGCTGAGCTAGTTGCTCCCAGAGCCTCTAAAAAGCCTCTAAAAATGCCCTCTACAGGAGGCAGGAGGATGGCATGCCTCATCTACATAATGAATTTTTTGGCTTTTAACCCTTGCTTAACTCTGCTTGAGTGATCATAAAGTCAGACTAAATGAAGCACCTCGTTCTCCTGACGCCCCCTGTAGAGGGCACTTTTATAGAGGCTTTTTTACACGGTTAAGCACTAAGCAGAGTCATCCACAGTGACTCTGGCAGCAACTAGCTCAGCCTTTTTCCTTTTACATTTTCTTTTCTTTTCATGATGACATTGGTTAGGCTCTGCCTCCCCTGCCTGCACGTCCCTAATTAGTCTAATGAAGAGACAGAGTAGGGAAGGTATGATAGCAGTATTTTAGTACTTGAGGGGCTCTGACAGAGAAGACGGGGTTGACGTGTTCTCCAAAGTACCTGAGGGCAGGACAAGAAGTAACAGAAGGAAGATTACCGAAGGGTGATCCAACCTAGAATGACAGTGGGAACAATTGATAAGTGGAATGGCTTATCTCCAGGAGTTGTGGGTGCTCCATCACTGGAGGTTTTCAAGATTTGCCTGGTATGGTCTAGGGCACAGTTGGCGAACCTTTTTGGCACCAAGTGCCAAAACGGGAGCGCGTCCACGTGCCAGAAACCAGAAGAGCAGCTGCCCAGTGCACATGCGCGTGCACGGTGGATGCTCTTCCAGTTTCTGGTGTGTGCATGCGCACTGCAACCTGGTGTTCCGGTGTGCATGCACACACAAAAACCAAACGGCTGGTGTGCATGCCTGCGTTGGTAACTGGAAGATCATATTCTTGGCATGCGCATGCGGACCAGGTGGCTGCTCTTCCGGTTTCTAGCACTCCCGCACAAATGAAGACCAGCTGGCCAGTGCACCGGAACCTGGAAGAGCAACAGGCAGCGGCTTGCTTGCCCGGAGAGATAGATGGTTCTGCATGCCACTTCCGGTACACGTGACCTAGGTTCGCCATCACAGGTATGGGCTCTTCTGCTTGAGCAGGGGGTTGGATTAGAAGACTTTCAAGGTCTCATTACAGCTCTATCACTTTATGTTCTATGTCCTGCTTTAAATATCCCTCATGGTTACATTCCCCTTTTATCCCGGTAGAATGAAATACATAGGGGAAACTGTCCCCTACTGTACATCTCTGTGCACTGCTGCCACTCCAAATCATTTCTTCCTTGGAATGTTGGGATTCTAAATAAATTCAAAAGTAGGATTGGCCTGACTTCTTGTGTTGACAATTGTGTTAAGTCTTGCCTTGATTTGTTTTCCTTCCTTTCTATCAATTGAATACTTACATTGCCTCTAATCCATATACAAGTAGCTTTTAAGGGTGTGGTCCAGCTGAGAATTAAATAGTTTATTCATAAAGGAACACATGTGACATTGGCAAAACTACTTTAAACTCTTGATATAATTCAGAGATGAGAATGTGTATTCAGGGGCTTAAGCAAAAAGGGCACTTTTTATTCAAAGTTAATTCTACACAAATCTTTTTCCAGCTCACCTTCTTTTTGCCTCTTTTTTCAAGAAAAAAAAATCTTGAAAGGAAAGACCATGCAGGAAAATGGGATTTCCAACAAGCCCTTTAGTTATTTAATAGAATAATGAGAATATGTCAGCTTAGTTTTAAATCAGTTTATCGTTGTACGTCATTATAGCATTTGAGAAGATAATAAAGCCACATTGACCGGTTTATATGATCTCATTTAATACATTTGCACGAAAGTAAAATTCATTAATTGAAGCATTTTTCCTTGCTTTTTATGTGAACAGTTGATAACAGTTCAGATCTGGTTTGTTACTGCCTATCTTACATACATGTGTGTGTGTATGTATGTATGCATGTACACACATACATGTAGTGTGTGTGTGTGTGTGTGTGTATATATATGGTATGCCCAAGTGTGACCTTCCTCCCACACTTGGGCATACCAGGGGTTGTGACTTTAAGTATATACCTCCCACCCTGGCTGGCTGATAAAAGGAGTCGTTCTCTGTAGCTCAAATGGTTAACTCCCTGCCTGGGAAGGCAATAGAGCACAGGTTCGAATCCCAGTAAGGATATGGCTAGCTGATGAGAGCTAAATAGCTTGAAATAGATCTATACTAGTCTTCCTTTATTTATTTATCAGCACAAATAAAAACATATATATATATATATATATATATATATATATATATATATATATATATATATATATATATATATATATATATATATATATATATATATATATATATATATATATAAGAAACACAAATATAACAAAGGCAACAGTAAAAATATTGGGTTTCTGTCGTGATGGACTCTTGTGATGAGCCGATTGACAGATGATGGAAGCGGTTAGCTTCCTCCCATAGTTGGGGCTTACCAGGGGTTGTAAAAATCTAGTAGATACCTTTCACCCTGGCTTCGCTGATAACGGATAAGAGCCTGTGGCCTAATGGCTAAGATCTCTGCCTAGTATGTAATATAGCCCAGGTTCAAATCCCAGTAAGGGTATGGCTAGCTGATGAGAGCTAAATAGCTTGAAATAGATCTATACTAGTCTCACTTTATTTATTTATCAGCACAAATTAAAAAAAACACAAATATAACAAAGGCAACAGTAAAAATATTGGGTTTCTGTCGTGATGGACTCTTGTGACGAGCCGATTGACAGATGATGGAAGCGGTTAGCTTCCTCCCATAGTTGGGGCTTACCAGGGGTTGTAAAAATCTAGTGTGTGTGTGTGTGTGTGTGTGTGTGTATGTATGTGTGTGTGTGTGTGTGTGTGTTTGTGTGTGTGTGTTTGTGTGTGTATAAAACTCCCAGTCTATTCTGTAGCCATGGTATTTCTTGCTAGTTTCCCATCCAAATATTAACCAAATCCCACCCAGTTTAGTTGTTTCAGATCATCAGAGTTTGACTAGATGCTGCCATCTCGCTAGGATAAAATAATTAATTTTACAAGGATGTGAGATTAGGAAGTTAGAGAAAAAAATATATTTTAGTTTATTTCTTAATTGCAAAGTTCTGTCAGGAAGGTGGGAAGTACACTTGATGCGTGGGAATGGGTTGTCTTTCCACCATAGAGTGCAAGGTCTCAATCTTCCAATAGATGAAGCCAGCATAAGCCAAGCCATCCTTCAGTTCCAAAGTCTTATGACAATATTACACGAGAAGCAGAATATTCCCTCTGTGACAGAACTGTGAAACAAGTTCCCTGCTGACTTTGGTCTTTTCTGACAGATATATGGGTCCAGGCTGAAACTTTAGTGAGCTATTGGAAAAAACAGTATTTAAACACTAAGTATGCACTCATTACATGCCTGCTTTTAATGTAGGAAATGAGTAAAAGAAGTTATAGTAATGACTCACTTGAAACAAGCTCACAGAATTAGCAGATCTCATTTCAAAGTAATTAATTTTAGGATGAATGCTGGAGGATTTAAAAAATCAAGCATAGAAGCATAACGCATCATTAGTGCATCTACTCAGTTTTACAAATAGGGGGAAAAAAACATTCCTCGGATAAGAGATATTAAAGTCATCTGAGGGACAGCTAGATGGTACCTCAAAGAAGTTCTGATTCTGTTCTTCACGTCTTATCTTCTTTCATCCTCCTTTTTCTGACATTACTTCTAACCTGTAAGGCATAACCCAAATAATTTATTAAATATACATTAATAAACATTTTACAACATAATAAAAGCTTCAGTTCAGGCCAGGAGTAATAAAATCCTAATAAACCCACTTCCGTAGGGATAAGAATAAACTCAGGACAAAGACTCATTAAACAGAACTAGAATTATTTCAGGTGAGTCAGAAAAGAAAAAAGACAAAGATATAAAGATGTAAAATTGGAGGAATGTTTTGATGGGACAGATTTCGGTTTCCCATCCAAATATTAACCAAATCCCAGCCAGCTTCGCTCTGAAAGTGAAGTTAATATTATTCTCAAATACTCTGTGGGACACAAAGGACAAACATTAGCTTTCTTTCAAATGAGGGAAGAGCCTTCTTCCATGGGAGTTTGGATCCCAGCCCCAATTTTTCTGAATTTCCTTTATTTATCATACATATTCTGATGGTTCTGGATTCCTAGCTAAGCAATTATTTTCTTTGAACATGCATGCTTAGTCTTGGTCAACTGCTTCCAAATAGTGGGTTGTATGTGTGAATAAACTATCTGAGCAAATACTCTAAAAGAGATACTGTATCAGTTTACACAAAGGATTACTCATTCCATGCCCATCAGTTCTCAAGGGCTGAGAAAAGGATGGCAGGTGAAGCACAGCTTTTAAAATTGTCCTAGTTGTCCCTTGAACTGCTCCAGAGTTTAATTTTCACTGAATTTTCCAAAGAGCAAACCTGGCCATACATAATGGAGAGTAGTATCTTTTTAACAGCGATATTTCTTTGATTATTTTTTACTATGAATAAAGGTGGAGTAGAAATAAAAAAAAGTTCAAGATTATTTCCTCAGTGGACCAATTGTATGTACATTTTTTATTAAATCCCATTGAACTCAACGGAAGAAATAATTTTACTTTTTTTTAACGGGGGGTGGGGGGGTGGGCAGATCTTCTCACTGAGGTGGTAAACCTGCTTTGCCATTCCAGACTAGCTATGGAACACTTTTCCAAATAAAGCATTTTTAACAAAAAGAAACAACAACAATACAGCTACAGGCGTGGATAGGAAAACTAGCACAGCAGGGGGAAAAGCTAGGCGGTGAGCTATAGTTCCCACATGCAGGGACTTGTCTCGTATGAAAGGGAGCAATCGGCAGTCAGAGATGGTACAGGCACCGGTTCGTATGGACTAGAGTGGTTTCCAACCTTGGCAACTTTAAGACTTGTGGATTTGTGGACTTGTGGACTTGAACTCCCAGAGTTGAAGTTGGCTGAGCAAAGCTGGCTGAGGAACTTTGGGAGTTGAAGTCCACAGGTCTTAAAGTTGCCAAGGTTGGAGACCACTGGACTAGACATATGCCATGAGTAACCCCAACAGGTTTGGTGACCTTGATTTCCCCCCCCCCCCCCCCACGAGAAACCCCGTCGAGTGCTGCGGTAGAGGCTGGTTGGCTCCTGGCAAGGAAGCGCGGGGTCAACCCACGTGCCTTCATCTCTTTCTTTGCTCCTTCTTGCAGCTGGAGACAGAAAACAGGCCACCGGTTCCGGCAGCAAAGCGCCCACAGACGTCCTCTCCAGCATCCACGGACTCTCGGTCCCTGCCTCCTCGTCCTAGGAAGAGAAAGGCGAGAAACAGAAGACGTCGGAGAAGGTTCTTCTTTCTCCCAGAGGCCGGGCTTAAATAGGGAAAGGAGGACCTGCTGCAGCCTATCCAGAGGCGCGCCGATGGGGCGGCCTCCATTGTGTTTTCTCACGGAGCCTCCTCGCCCAAAGAAACGTGGAGGAATGGGTCCCCTGCGCGTTGCCTTCTTCTCTGCGCAGGCCGGGGAAGCGCCAGAACCAACGCGTCGGTTTACCTCTTGCTGGGGAGAAATCGAGGAAGGACATATATATATTTGATTTACGCAGCCGAGAGTGACCCAAGGAGACCGTGCGCGGTTTTGATGGTGGAGCGTGATGGACGAACTCGTTTAGATGATGGACGGTGTTTTTTTGGTCTAAGCAACAGATAGAACAAGACCAAAAGACAGATTTTAAGTCCCAGCCTTCCCATTGAGCGGTTCTTTGGGCCTGTAATGTACTTCGGGTCTAGAAAACGGTTGGTTGGATGTATAAGTTGTTGCTGCGTTTTTGACTTCACTGACAGCAAAAGTGCATTTTGCGTTTCAAGACACGTTACCACTGAAACACTTTCTTGTCTCAGCTACCCCCCCAAAAATAAACATTTTTTTTAAAAAAAGAACCAGCTAGATATTTTCATTCTAGGAGTCTTTTTTCTTAAATGAAAAGAGCTACAAATCCCATCTCATTGCACTCTTATTTTAAAAAGGCCTTCAAGATTAAATTCTACAAAACCGAAAGGAGGTTTGTCAGTTGGCCAATATAGCTTGTGAACAATGGTTCCAATTCCTTCTAATTTAATCGTGAAAAGTTTTAGAACTGACATGAAAAGTTTCAGTAATTGGCTGTATGTCACATTACACAAACAAATTAATTAACCTGAGCTGGCAAATGAAAAGGACATTGCTCAAACTATTAGCATAGCCTTTCCCTTCCCTTCATATTTCCAAAATGTTTTCCTTGAACAGGTTTCAGAAGACTTCTGTCCAATGTTCCACTCTGCTAAAGTCCTGTTTTGCCGGCATAGACATGCTGCTAATTTCTAATGCAAAATGGCAACTCGGTAACAATCTTAGCTGATTTTATATTTTTGTAACAAACCAATAAAATATGAATAACAATCTTCCTTGTGTTCTGTCTGTCTGTGTGTGTGTGTTGGGGGATGATGTCTCCTTAAATGTTGCCACTAAATGTCTCTACAGCCAAATCCTAACCATGTTTACTCAGCACCGCAGTAAACTCAGATGACTTCAGTAGGATTTTCAAATAGCTGGAACATACTCAAATATTTTAAATCTGCCAGAACTTCAAATTTTATGACTCAGAACTTGAAGCACAACATGTGAATATGAAGTGTACAGTTTTATTTCAAAAACAGCTTAGCATTATTGACAAACTTCATTTACCTGGATAGCCATCAATTGTAACATTCAATAACCAGTTATATATTACCAAAAACACAACTGTGTTAATTAACTAATACTATTAGATATTAAATATAGGAATATATTTAAATATATATTCAAATAAATGAAATATAACTCTCACTTTTAAAAGTACTTAAATATCAGATGTAAATTCGTATAGGCTGATCTTCACAGATAAAAACTGTAAAGTCAGACGTATTTTTTGCCCATTTTATACTGATAGGGTAGAAGAGCCAGACACCTTGGTTTCAATTTTTTGCATATTCCCGAATTTCACTGAATCAGAGTTAGTCACTCTCATCTTTCCGCCAAACTTATTTTAGAAGGAAGTTGTAAATTTGAGTCAGCCTCTGTAAATAAGAAAATGTGCATAATCTAAAATTCCTCAAGGGAGCAATGGAATAAACCTGTAATAAATAGAGATTTTATTTATTGAGTAAGAAATGAGTATCACTCAGTGAGTGAGCCCATAGAAATTCTGGAAGAATAACAACTTAATAACAACAACTTCAAAATTTGCAGAGCAGAAATTTGTTCTAAATCCATGATGCTTTGGTTCAGTAAATATTCTTCTGACAATTCTTGATGGCTCAATGAGTTCTTTGATATGTTTGGAGACATTTTTCATATTTAGGACCAGTAAATATTTTGTGACATATTCTTTTCTTATGAGTACATCTGGATTTGCAACCAAGGAACCAGTCTGTTAATTAAAATCAACTTCCATGTAATGGTTTCATGAAGATGCAATTTGACACCTGCAGAAACAATTGTATGTATGCATGCATTCTAACCACTTTTCTTAGTTACTATTATACATTTACAGTAATTATTGAATTTTAGGAAAAGAGACTTGAGATTTTCAATAAACATTGAAAGGCGGAATATTCCTGTTGAGTGCTGAATGCATCCATGCCTTCTTTTAAGGCATTCTCATCCCTTCATCCCTGTAACCAATAAGCCAAAACCTGGAATGATTTGAGCAACCCCCCCCCCCCCCCATCCCAATTCTTTTTGTGAGAGATTTCTGGCAGATGGGGGTCGGTTTTGATTTAGAGCTTATTTTTTCTATTTTTAAACTTTTTCAAATCTTGGAGTTTTCCTGAACATGCTGATCCCCCCCCCCCGACTACTCAGTTGTTCTGTGTACACGGTCTTCATAACTCAATTCCTAAGTTTAGTGTCTCAATGTATGTAGTAAACCAATTTATTAGTGTCTACTGAGCTTATTTTTTAAAATTACGAGGATTCCTGTTAGTATTGTAATGTTTCTATAGCCTTCCATACAAATTGTATATAATTTTATTAAATCTGGGTCCCTGAAGGAGGGTGGAAAAGGAGTGGAATTAGAGGGGGTTTATAGATTTGATTCATTTTTCTGTATTTATGCATAGCTCATCATAAATTTCACAAGAACCAGACTCCGGTATAGTATATTAACTAAAAACTATTTTTACTCCGTTTTATCATCCATTGGTAGTGACAAGATAGTTCAGACACAAAATAGTTAAATATTTTTCCATTCCCAATAGTGTTGTGAAATAGCACACAATACAAATAATAAATATAAAGAAAAAACACTGGCACATTTTTCCAATATCTGACTTGTTTGTTGGATTACCCTCACTCTGTGTGTGCGCGCGCGTGCTGGATGTACATTGCATCTTGTTTGGTTATTGGTTATGATGGATGTTCTGTGATTTCCAATTAGCAACACCATCAACTGGACTGAGAAAATGAACAAAGTATATGCATAATGAAGGCAAGATAGTAAAAAAATACAGTGTTAAAATGTCATGTAAAAATATATTTTATTTGAGCTAGATTTTTCCAATAGTCAAGTGCAATGCTAATGGATACCATATGAATTTGAAGAGAATTTTGCTAGATAAATGCTTTATGTGTGAGCCAACCTACAAGGGATATAATTTCCAGTCATATTAATTTCATAATTTTTGATATATTTCTCTTTACCTTTTTGAAAGGGAGCTGATTTAACTGTCTACGCTATGGAATGTGCTATGATTCTTTTCTGATATATTCTTCTGAACTGTTAGATTTCTTCTCAAGTAATATATATATACAAACATCTTGTGTGCATAGTAAAATGATGGTTGAGATAAGTAGTTGCAGAAGCAATAGTAGCCACAAGTATATCCTAGCTTTCCCTAACTTAGCAGCTAGCTTCTAGATGTGTCTTATTTTTATTTCCATAATTCTCAACTAACGTTCTTTGAAACGGAAGCCTCAAGACATCTGGAAAGGAACAGCTTGAGATAGAATAAGCCTTATGTGAAGGTAAGAGTGGTCTTTCTACTTAACTGGACCAAAAGAACAGAAACACGGTGAAGTAGCAGCAAATCTGCATATCTTCTTCACAAGTTCAGTTGAAATTGTTGGCAGTTGTTACAAATTAATAGAAGGCTGAACTTCTTCCTATTCCATGATGTCTACTACATCACTTAGATTTTGTCAACAACAGCTTATCAGAGGATTCAGGCAATCTTGGTGTGTTTCAGTGGTGTGTTTCAAAATTTTTTGGAACCTACTCTCTGGGTGTGGCCTCGTTTGTGGGAGCGGCTTGCCAGCCATGTGACCTGGTGGGTGTGGCTTGCAGGCCATGTGTTTTTTCTCTCTCTCTCCTTCCTTTTGTCTCTCTGTCCCTTTTTCTTTTTTCTTTCATCTCTCACTCTTTTTCTTTCTTTTTTCTTTCTTTCTTTCTTTCTTTCTTCCTTTCTTTCTCTTTCTCTCTCTCTGTGTGTCAGTCTCTCTCTCTGTGTGTGTGTGTGTGTGTGTGTGTGTTTGTGTGTTTGCAATATAGATGTTTCTTGTGGAAAGATCATCGAGTGTAACTGTAATAAGCATTGCATAAAATGGTAGTTTAAAAGACTGCAGGAGTAAAACACTACTTCTTTTGTCTCCTTAGAAAGCAATAGCAATATAGAGCAATATAGCAAGATCAAATACAGGAAAAGATTGTTAGAAAAGAAGATGAAAATTATAACTGGGGAATAAAACTGCCTTAAGAACAGTAATTGTTAGGGCAGAAGAATTTGAAGGCAGTTTGAACCACAATATTTTTTTTTAAGTGTCTGTAGTGAGTTTCTCTGGATATTTGGACAGAAAACAACTTTGGAGAACTTCTCTAGATTTAAAGGAAAAATTTCAAAACCTGGAGAGATGAGTAATATGACCATTGTGCACAGAATGAGGATGAAACACAGACAATAAGAGCGCTGTGTGTTGTCACAGCTTTATAACACATGAGCTATTTATATACACCTTTCTCAATTGTTTTTGATTGAATGCTGATGTGCCATCAAGCCAGGGTTCATATAACAGGATAATCTGTTCCTATCCTGCTCCTTCTTGTCTTCCAACAATGTACTCATCACTGCTGGAATTGAGACCATGCATGTTGCCACTGGATATGCTCTTCTCTTTCCTTCTACCTCAGTGGTGGGATTCAGCCAGCTCCCAACTATCCGGGAGAACCGGTTGTTAACTTTATGAGCAGTTCGGAGAACCGGTTGTTGGAGGAAATCTCCTTTTGTTTTTTTTTCCTACTTTACAGGGCTAATCCTGTAAGGAAGGCAGGAAGGAAACATTCTGGGGCTGTTTCTAGCCTAAACGTTATTGCCCTCCTTACAGAAACTGCCTCTCTGGTTAACCCTAATTGCATTGTAACAGCTAAGGTGAAGCGCCCATCGACCTGAGTGACATTGAGTTGGCCACACCTAAACAGTCACATGACCACCGAGCCCCACCTAACCAACTGGTCATTAGGGCAGAGAACCGGTTGTTAAATTATTTGAACCCAATCACTGTTCTACCTTCTCTTTCCTTCTACCTTCCAAGCATTACAGATTTCTCAAGAGAGCTAGTTTTTTGCCTAATGTGCCTAAAATAAGATAATAGACTCATGGTCATTTAAGCTTTGAATGACAATTCTGAATTCATTTTTCCTATGATTCATTTGTTTATCTTCTTGTCTAGCTATAAGAGTCTTTGACAGCAATATTTGTTCAAAAATGCAAATACTCTTCCTATTCTATTGCTTGAAAGTACAGTTTTTCTTTCCATAGAGGAAACCAGTGCCTGCAAAATTCTGATCTTTATAGGTATAGATATATCACAGCACCAGAATGTCTTTTCCAAGGCTTTCATTGTTACCAACTTGGTGGCCTATTTCTTGATCACTGTCTCCTTTATTGTTGATAGCTGATTCCTCAAAGCTATCCACCACTTTGAGATCTTCATTGTTATTTTAAGGCTGGTTGCTGCATCTGTTGTCATTAGTATGATCTTCTTTATATTTATATTTAATCATTTTTCCCTGTACTACTTGATTTTTATTATTAGAACTTCCAGAATACTTCCACAGTTGTGTTATCAGCATCACACAGGTAACTGATTTTTTGGGGTCCAGTTTTATAAATACAGTAACCTTCTCCCAATCCTCCCCCCATATATATTCTTCACATAGGCTGGGTATGTGAATGTCTGTATGTGTGGTCGCACACATGCTGTCAGGCCTGCAATTATATTCCTGTTAGGATATTTGGCCTGCCACACTTTCTCCTAATTCATTATGCTTTTTCATTAGTGTAGTAGTTGGGAAGGGGGGAATAGAAAGGAGTAGGATTGTGGAATGTATTGTTGTCATTCTTTTCTAGAAGACCAAGGTCATCTTTTGTCTCCGCACTTTTACACCTGACCGGAAGCAGCTGGGTGTGGATGCCAGCGTGGAAGAAGAAGATTGGACCATGTGATGGATTGTGGGTGTGGGGACAAGATCATGAACTTTTAACTGGGTGGAATTCTGATGTCATTTCCAGAATTGGGATTAACACAGATGTGCTAAGATGTCTGCTTTATTAAATTGGAACTTTAAGGATCGTTTTGCCTTGGACTCTGATTTAATTCTACATGATACTTGGAATGCTGACACAAGCATCTTGCGCCTTTAATGACTTTGAACCAGTCAGTTTTATCATGTTCCATTGGATTGTAGGGTTGTTGTTGTTTTTTTTTGGTCCCATGTATAGATTTCTCATGAGGATAATGATATGCTCTGGGCTTCCCATTTCCTGAACGACATTTCACAGCTTGACATGGTTGAGACACAATAAGTCACTCAGGTTAGTTTCTACTTTTTCTTATTTTTGGGTAGTCTCTTTTTACAGTCATCCTTAACAGCTTCTTTCATTTCATTCCACAGTTCTTTTAGTTCTGTAGCAATAAAGTTCAGGACTTCAAAATGATTCCTTGAGAATGGTGAGTATATGCTGAAGATCATACTATGAGAACTAGTTGGCCTCTTCTGCTTTATCTTGATGTGGAACATGCATGTGAGCAGCTTGTGATGTGTCCCAGAATCAGCCCTTGGCCATATCTTTGCCGTTATAACTGAACTCTGCACCTCCTTGTATCAATAATATAGTCGGTTTGATTTTGGTGTGCTCCATCTGTTAATGTCCATATGCATAAGTGTCATTTTGTTTGAAGAATATGTTAGCAATAAAGAAATTATTGTATTGGAAGAAACTGGTAAGTCATCCTGCTTTATTTATGTGCCTTCCCCAAATGGGAATTGAACTCACATGCCTCGTTTTTGAAAGTTATGTTAGTGCAGATCCACATTTAAACAACCTTAACTTAAAATGCTAACATCAAGATTGACTATGCCTTGTATAAATGTTAGCAGTTAGAAAGATAAATAGTGACTTACAGGCCTAACCTAATGTCACAGAGCTTCCAATTTTGCATGTCTCTGATCCATTTCTCTCCTTATAAATCTTCTTCTGGCTAATAGGCAGGATTCTACATACCTAGGAGAAAATCCATCAATTATTGACAGTTTATCTGAAGTGAAGACATTCTCAAATTGTGCTTGACTTCCGTTGACTGCAGCAATGTAGCAATTCTTGACAGGATTACTGCAGTGGTTTGCAGTGCCTTTTTCTGGGATAATTCTTTAACTTTCCACTTCAGTTAACATCCCTGGGATTCCCAGAGTGCATCCCCTCTAAATTCTAATCAGGGCAATCCTGTTTACCTTTCAAGATGTGCCAAGAACTGCTTGCCTCTTCCACTTGCTAGGTGAATATGAGAGGGGGGAGGGAAGCAAAATCTCCTGTCTATCTGCAAGGTGATTCTGGCAGGGACATAATTAAAGAAGCTAGGCTTTTAAAGCCCTACATGGTATTGGACCTGGGTACTTGAGAGACCGCCTCCTGCCAATTACCTCCCTACGACCAATTAGATCCCACAGATTAGGCCTCCTCCGAATACCATCCGCTAGCCAATGTTGACTGTCGACCCCTCGGGGGAGGGCCTTCTCTGTGGCTGCTCCGGCCCTCTGGATCGATCTCCCCATGGAGATCCGGACCCTCACCACCCTTCAGGCTTTCTGCAAAGCTATTAAGACCTGGCTGTTCCGGCAGGCCTGGGGCTGATGAGTTCCCAGCCCCACTTGAATTGTTGTGACTGTTGCGTTGTTTTTAAGCTGTTTTTTGTATTTGTTTTTGTCTTTGTTTGTTTTTTGTATTTCCCCCCTCCCCACCTTGTTTGTTAGCCTCCCTGAGTCCCTCGGGAATAGGGCGGCATACAAGTGTAATAAACATTGAACAAACATTGAACATAGGCGATAGAAGAGCTACCAACTCAGACAAAAAATAAACTAACAGTAAACAGACCAATCAAGGAACCAGCAAGACCACACCCACCAAAACTGACAAGCCATCAGTATATAAAATGTGAACAAACTCTACTCCCTACCAGAGCTGATGAAGTTGCCTAGTTTGGTAAAGAAATATCTGCAAGAAGATCAAGGACCCCACAAGAAATATAATTTACAGTATTTTTCTTTAATAATAATTGCTTTAAACAATAACATACCTACCATATTAGTCATAACCTATCTTTACCACCTATGGGGGGGGGGGAAATGTAGTTATAACTTATGGCCTGTAGACAATACATACTTGCTACTTAAAGAAGAACTTAAGAGCCCTGGTGGCACAGTGGTTAGAACACCGTATTGCAGGCAAACTCTGCCCACAATCTGGAGTTCAATCCTAACCGGCTCAAGGTTGACTCAGCCCTCCATCCTTCTGAGGTTGGTAAAATGAGGACTCAGATTGTTGAGGACGATGTGCTGACATTGTAAACCTTATAATTTATTAATTACAAACATTTGTAAATGTTGTAAGAGAGAGTGTGTAAAGCCCTATGGAGCGGTTTGCCTTGCAATGTCTCAACAGAAGCTGAGAGAGAGCACCTGGGAGGAAGAATGGATTGAGAACACATGTCCAGCTACTCACAATCCTGAAATTTCCTGCTGGAGCATGCTTAACAATTTAAGTGTGGGTCAAGCGACAGCTCTGAAGTTCATTATTGCAATACAACTGTAGAAAGCAAAGAAGATGACCTTGACAAAAACTGTTACCAAAGGAAAAGGAAGTAAATATATATTTTAAGCCAGAGAAACTAGATAACATTCAGTGGCAGGTCAGGCAGATGCCGCCTGTGAATATAAGACTTGATTATAATTACTTGAGTATAAGAAGCAGAAGGAAGTACAGCAGAATCAGACTTGCAAGTTTCTGTTACTTTAGCCAATCTTAATGAGCATAGTTTTAGTCTTCAGAGCCAAGGTGGCACAGTGATTAGGGTGCAGTACTGCAGGCCACTTCAGCTGACTGTTATCTGCAGTTCAGCAGTTCTAATCTCACCGGCTCAAGGTTGACTCAGCCTTCCATCCTTCCGAGGTGGGTGAAATGAGGACCCAGACTGTGGGGGGCGATATAGTGACTCTGTAAACTGCTTAGAGAGAGCTGAAAGCCCTATGAAGCGGTATATAAGTCTAACTGCTATTGCTATTGCTATTCATAGCTTCTGGCGAGGATTCTACTAGACATCCGTGAAGGAGTGGGGATGGCATTGCAGCAGAGATTGACATTCAGACAGTGAATTCAAGCTGGTACAAGATAAAGGTTCCCCTCGCATATATGTGCTAGTCGTTCCCGATTCTAGGGGTGTGTGTGTGATCATGTCTGTTTCAAAGCCGAAGACCCAACACTATCAGAAAACGTCTCTGTGGTCATGTGGTCAGCATGACTAAACACCAAAGGCACACGGAATGCTGTTACCTTCCCACCAAAGGTGGTCCCTATTTTTTTACTAGCATTTTTACATGCTTTCGAACTGCTAGGTTGGCAGAAGCCGGGGCAAGTCACAGGAGCTCACTCCGTTACGTGGCACTAGGGATTCGAACCGCCAAACTGCCGACCTTTCTGATCGACAAGATCAGCATCTTAGCCACTGAGCCACTTCAAGCCGGTATAGTTTCTCTGAAAAAAGGAGAAATTGTGAGGTTGCCCATTTGCAGGCAGCTAGGCCGGTGATGGTTAACCTTTTTCTCCTTGCGTGCTGAAAGCGTGTGCATGCGTGCTCACACCCAAAATGAAATGCATGCGTTACACCCCCCCGTGCACCCTGCACCCCCTGCATATGTGTGTGTGAGCTCACTGCCCCCCCGCATGGGCGCACGTCTCCTGCATGTGCGGCAGAGACCCAAAATCAGCTGGCTGGTGGGAAGCGTGCACGCCAGGGGTGGGTTTCAACTGGTTCGCGGCGGTCCCCACGAACCGGTTGGTTGGCAAACCCGGAAGTAAGTAACTTCCGGGAACGGCGAAGGGTGCACCTGCCCGCCTGCGCTCCTTACTTGGTTTTGACGAGTTCTGCGCTTCCACGCATGCGCAGGACGCATACAGCACCTGCGCGATCCTCCAGGAGCAGCTGGAGCATCGCACAGACGCTAGTACGCATGCGTGCACTGCGCACATGCACGAGGACGCCGCCGGCCCCGTTCCAACCGAACCAGTTGGAACGGGGCGAGAAACCCACCCCTGGTGCACACATACACAGTGCAGCTGAGCTGGGGGACAGCTTGTGTGTCCACAGAGAGGGCCCCGTGTGCCACCTGTTTGACACATGCCATAGTTTTGCCATCATGGAACTAGGCTGTCAACCAGGACAAGGCATGGGAACCTATGATGCCACGACTGAAAAACTCCACTTGTTGCCAAGTACTTACAAGACACAGTTTAATGAGTCAGTACTGACCTGTAAATCTCTTAATGGCTTAGGGCTTGACTATTTACGGGACTCCCTCTCCCATTAAAAAACTGTCTAGTACTTAAGACTGGCAGGAGACACCCTCATGGAGATGCCCCCCCCCATTGTCAGGGATTCATCTTTCTGGCATGTGGGGAGGCCTTTCTCCTTCATTGTTCCCATACTTTGGAATGCCCTCCCTTAGGACTTCCATCTGAGTTTATAGGAACCTTGTAAAGACGCATCTCCTTTGGCAGGGTCTTGATTGTTACAGGATGGTAGTCTTTATTTTGTTGCTAATTTTAATTTGTAGTTTTGATGATTTTTTTCTTTTAAATTTTGTTAGTGACTTTTAAGCGCTTGCCAGAGAAGAAAGTTGGGATATAAATAAAACTAATAAATAAATGATGTATATATGTGCGTGTATAGATGATGGCAGCAGGCAGAGCATATTGTCAATTACTCCGTAGCGAAGATCATTTTGATTATGGAATCTTTTGTTTTTTAGCAAATGGTATATTTAACCAGATAAAAGCAACTTCTAAATGATAAAC